>NC_047113.1:95308208-95608208 GCF_902500255.1 Thalassophryne amazonica | reverse complement strand
GTTTTTTTTTTTTATCAATTGCAAAATAGCAGTTCTTGTTTATTATATTATTGTGACAGTGTTGCTCTCTGAGAGTTGTGGAAAATGTTTTAATCTCATCTCTCTGAATGATTTGCATGTTAGAAATGTCTTAAACTCAATATTCAGACTGAACAACTTTTACTTTAAAGGCACTATACCTTTTTCTGTGTCCTAAATTATTTTTTTCTATGATCAGTACATTTTAAAATCTGACATTTCGCATTTGTGATAAAAAGTTGTTTAAAATGTTTTTTTGTTGTTGTTTTTTTTTTATCAATTGCAAAATAGCGGTTCTTGTTTATTATATTATTGTGACAGTGTTGCTCTCTGAGAGTTATGGAAAATGTTTTAATCTCATCTCTCTGAATGATTTGCACGTTAGAAATGTCTTAAACTCAATATTCAGACTGAACAACTTTTACTTTAAAGGCACTATACCTTTTTCTGTGTCCTAAATACATTTTTCTATCATCAGTACATTTTAAAATCTGACATTTCGCATTTGTGATAAAAAGTTGTTTAAAATGTTTTTTTGTTGTTTTTTTTATCAATTGCAAAATAGCAGTTCTTGTTTATTATATTATTGTGACAGTGTTGCTCTCTGAGAGTTGTGGAAAATGTTTTAATCTCATCTCTCTGAATGATTTGCATGTTAGAAATGTCTTAAACTCAATATTCAGACTGAACAACTTTTACTTTAAAGGCACTATACCTTTTTCTGTGTCCTAAATTATTTTTTTCTATGATCAGTACATTTTAAAATCTGACATTTCGCATTTGTGATAAAAAGTTGTTTATTTATTTATTTATTTATTTTTATCAATTGCAAAATAGCAGTTCTTGTTTATTATATTATTGTGACAGTGTTGCTCTCTGAGAGTTGTGGAACATGTTTTAATCATCTCTCTGAATGATTTGGATGCTGCTTCCTGCTCCATTAAAGACTTCCTTGAGGAGTTAAAAAAAATCACTTCCCGAACATACTTGTAGCAGCGTGTGTGACAAAGAATGCAGTTGTGTTATTATTTATTTTAAATATCTGTTCTATATATTGTTTAAAAATGAGACATTTCAATTAAAATCATTTTCTTTTGTGTTTTAATCGCTTACCAATAACATTCATTTTGGTGAAGTTCCATGTCAAAAAGAAATGTTGAAAAAAATGTAAAAATTAGGTCATTCTGTACGGGAGAGTGACAGTGCTCTGTGTAAACCTAATCCCATCAGATCTCAGAAGCTAAGCAGTGCAGCATCTGGTTAGTACTTGGATGGGAGACCTCTTTGAAACACCAGCGGCTGTGTGTGTTTCTCCAGGTGAAACTGGAGTTGCATCAGGAAGGGAATCCGGCGTAAAACTTGTGCCATATGCCTAAGCAGATCTGGCTGTATCCGCTGTGGCGACCCCAAACAATAACGGGAGCAGCCAATGGGACAACAACAACTTAGACTAGGGCAATTTGGACTTGGGCGGGACCTGGTTAAATTGGGAAATGCCTAGATGGGTTGTGTTTTCAATGCAAACAAGATCAGACAGTTAAAACATGTACTTATAGACTTTTTGCACCAGTGGGGCTGCTGTGGAAGAACTCTGCTATTGCGGTGTTTGGCTACACAAGGAGAGAGGCAGCAGTGTGCCACGAGAGGCACCTAGCCTTCTGAAAACCTTCAGAAGAAGAATCAGTGCATGCGCTCTGGTCATCTTTAGTTAGTTTCGGGCTCTGCTGAGATTGGATTTAATAGAAAAAGTTACCGGCTTTTTCATTTTATTTTCCACAGAATAGCCCTTCAAACCAAAAATGGTGGCAACAAAGCACTGTAGCTATGGCCTGTGTCAGACTCAGAGTGATTCAAGATACCCGCACAGGATTTCATGGAAGGAGTAAACTTTATCCCATCTTTGAAACCACTGAGAAGTTCAAGCGGTGGACTCGAGTCGTGCTTGTGGTCGATCAAATTTCTTCCACAAACATGTCAAGATGGACAAATACATCTATTCCAAGCACTTTGTTGGTGAAGGTGGGCCAAGTATTGAGCATCGGGAGTTACGGACCTTATTCCAGCCAAGTTTCTCCCTAAGCAAGTAAGTCATGTTTCCCACCGGGAAGATGCTACATGTCACTATCATTTTGGCAATTAGTGCACCTGAATCACGCACGCTTCGTATGCAAATAGCCATAATGTTGTTAAAGCACATTTTAAAGCTATACATAATACCGTGAAACTGCGGTATTTTTGCCCACGGTTATCATACTGTCCAAATCTCATACCGGCCCATGCCTAGACAAGACACAAATAAACATAAACCTAGAACTAAGAGATCAGGAGCCTCGTACAAAGCATTCTTACACACAAAAACATGGTGTACACCTGTCTCTATGCTCACATTCAGATGTATCAAAATTGAAATGACCGTGGAAATGTGCGGTGTGTCATGCAAAAAGCCTTGCTGGTGTATGTACATTTCTACAGCTATTGTGCCACCTCCAACACGTAGAGGTGATGCAGGGAACCGTTAATAGTGTGAAAACAAGAAGTCATCAGAGTGATGTGCACATCAGTGACACACTGATGAACATTTAACACACCCACGTGTTTGAAATTATATAATTCAAAAGCATGAGCAAAGTGATGCATGAAGTGGCACTAACAGTAGTTGTGTTAGTGTTGTCAGAGGTTATGTTTTCGGTCGAGTTTGTTTGTTTGTCTGTCTGTCTGTCTGTCAGCAGGATAACTCAAAAGGTTTTGAACTGATTTTGATGAAATTTTGTGGAGTGGTTGGAAATGACAAGAGGAACAAGTGATTAAATTTTAGTGGTGATCTGGATCACGATCCGGATCCAGGAATTTTTTTAAGGATTCTTCACCATTGCGGGATAAGGGGAATTTTGACATTCTAGTTTCTAACCACAAAAACAAGGCAGAAAGGCTTGAAAAAAAAATAGGATGTAACATAGTCAAATGTTCTATCAAACAACAAAGTTTGGTGATGATCAGATCCGGATTCTAGATCTGGTGATCCAGAATCAGGGGCGTAGGCAGAAATTATAAAACGGGTGGGCCCAGAAAAAATCAGACAGGCCCAACCTTTGGGGTTGTAGGTAAGGTGTAGGTATTATAATACACCGTTTGAAAAAGTATGCCACGTTTGGACATCGCAAGCAATGTTATCACTTAGCCTACAGCACTGGCAAAGTCAGCACACAGACGCAACACGTCAGACACAAGTATTCTTCATGGATAATGCAAGCTGCAGTGCAGCGCCACACACACACACACATTCAGTGCACGTCTGGTAGCCTACTTGGCTGGGCCTAAACCCAAAACGTCAATAGGTATTTAAATAAGGCATTGTTTCAAAAATGAATTCCAAGTTTAATGATGAACACATCTCAGCCAACTGCACAGACGCTGTGTGCACAGTTACACAGACGCAAAGTGTCAGACACAAGCACCCCATGGACAATGCAAGCAGCAACGCAACGCTTAGTCATATAAAGTCCTTTAAAATAAAAATTTAAAATATATCCGCAACATGAAAACAGGTTGGCTCGGCGGCCAAATTATGAAATTGATAAACAATGGAAACCATGGCTCGGCGGCCAAATTAAAAACCATCAGAACGGACACCAACATGATTTGTGGCAGTTGCAATATAATATTAACAATTAGGCCTATTTAGAAGAAAAAAGTAATTAATGGTCTCACACTTACATTTGATGAATCCTTTTAATGCTACAGCAGGAGATGACGGGGTTTTTTTTTGTTGAAGTCTCTTATCACGTCATCATAGTCCAACGATTCAGTCAGTTCTCTTTCAAGGGAAAGCACAGAGAGTGCATTCAGTCTGTGAGTCAACATGGATGTTCTGGTGGACGTTTTTATCCGATTAACAGTAGAAAACAGCAAAATCCGAAGTAGTCAGCGCTATTTTTTGCAATTATTATAGTTGTTTTAAGGCTGTAAAACCCCTCACTACACACTTTATACACTTTTCTCAAACATGCATTAACATTTTCTCACTTTTCTCTCTTATGTAAACACTCTACGCTTAAGTCCAGAATATGCAAAAATATAGGGAAAATAGAAAATGTGTCAGTGTGAGGTGACAAATGAAGCTAGAGATGCACAACTAACACCAAATTGTAGCTAAATCTGTACTGATTCAGTAAGGTGTCATCAGATTTGATGTAGCTTCAAATGTTATGGAGCTAAATCCAGAAGAAAACCGCCATTACCTAAAAATCGTTTTTATACAATAACGTTTGAACTAATAAAGACATAAAAGTGATTCCAAGTTCTAGTGGTATGTTTTCATGGTCAAGGATGTCAAATATACAGGAAAGAAAAGTGTCAGTATCATAGTTTTGGTTGTAACACTGAATTGTTGAATAGATCACTGTGCCAAGGAGGGAATCTCTTTAGGATCAGTGACCCTATGGCCTTGGCGGAGGTGTGCACTCTCTGAGTGCTTCTAGTTTTTAATAAATTTGCAAAGATTTCAAAAATACTTTTTTAATATTGTCATGATGAGGCGTTGTGAGTACAATTTTGAGGGAAATAATGAATTTATTGGAATTAGGCTGTAACAGTAAATCCGTTGGCTGTTCCCTTGTTTTCACTCAAGGTTGCCACAGCACGTCCAAGGAGGATTTGCATATTGGTTTGGCACAATTTTTACACCGGATGCCCTTACTTACACAACTCCATATTACATGGAAAAACATGGCAGGGATGGGGTTTGAACCGGGAACTTTCCACAATGAAAACAAACATACTAACCATTTGGCCACCACAGTGAAGCGCTGTGAATAGTTTCTGGATGCACTGTGTTATACATAGGCACACTGAAATTCATGGGAGCATGCATTGAATGCTGTACAGCTGATATCTTTGTAAGTCTTATTGTCTGTGCCAAGTCGGATGCACAGAAGTGATGAATATAAATCCATTCCTATAGATTATCCATTCTGCTCACACAAAAACTCCCCATCACTATTCCCCATTCACACTCTTTATTTGCCTTCCCTTCACATGGATTTTCAGCAGTCAAATCGTATTATGCGGAAACACTGGTGACTCACTTGGAAAAGATGTGTGGTGCGTACTTGCAGTTTTCAGACTAATGTGTTGCCCATGGGGATTCACAAGCTCTAGATTGGGTAGTGTTTATAAAATAGGTAGCTAACATTTTTCAAGGGAGGTAATAAATTAAGCAAAGTTGCTCCAATTTTGGTAAAAAGTGATGCAAATTATTGGTTGATCTAATAGGATTAATAAATTGAATAGTTTTGACTATGCTGAATGTTTGGTTATGATAACATGATTGGTAACATGATAACTAGGTATGACAGATGGGGCAAATAAATTCCCTTTTTAAAATGCTTTTATCTCAGCCAATAATTTTCAGCATTTTTTTTTTTTTTTTTTTTTTTTTTACCAAAATTGGAGCAACTTTAACTTTGACTCTTGGACAAACTGAAATTGACCTTTGTCACCATTGTTGTTGCTTTTTACCCCGTAACTCCAGAACATTCAGTCACAGATAGTCCAAACTACACCTTTTTGGAATCATTATGATCAGACAAATAATGTAGTATAGTTTTCACCATGATTGGAGCATTTTTAAATTTTGACTCCTGTGTAATTTTTTTAATGTCCCCTGCCGGTCATTAGAGGTCAACTCCAGGATGGCTCCATACCTGAAAAGAAACATTAGTTCATTTAGAATGTGTGTGCCAAATTAAATGCTTTAATCACAAAATGTACAATTGTTATGGAAATTTTAACTAAACTGCACCACTATCCAGACTTTGAGGAGACTGACCAGTCAACAAGTGGAAAGGAAGAGGCACCTGAGGAACAGGCACCTGAGGAGACATTCCAGTCTCAGAGTGGAGACTTGCTCTGGTCTTCACCCCCCCCGCCCCCCAAGAACAGAGGAGGTAGAGAGAGAGAGTGGAAAACATAAAGATGATGCCAGGGCCAACAAGGTGTGCAGCATCTCATGTGGATGACAACTCATTCAGCTCCATTCCGTTCCATTGAGGGAATTATACTGGAGATGACAAACCTGGAGAGGAGGTGTGTGTGTTTGGCGACACCTGGAGAGAATTAGACCTGGTAGACCTCCAAGCCTACATGGATCTGTTGATTCTAGCAGGAGTATATCGCTCAAACTATGAGTCAAACAAGTGTCAAATGCCACTCATGAATTCCCATGCGCACACACACACACACACACACACACACACACACACACACACACACACACACACACACACACACACACACACACAAAAGTTCATTTTGAGGAGTTTAGTCTCTGGTTTTCCATTTCTTTTTTACATTACATGTTCATTCTGGAATACGTTTTCAGTGCTTATTTGTATTTTCAGCAAAAAAGAGTGTTAAATAAAAACTTGATGGAGATTAATGGTGCTCGTGTTAGTTTAAGAGGTGTTAAAACTGACCGGTCACATATGACGAGGAATACTAAAAGTAAGGGGATGGGTGAACACGGCAGGAGGATTAACCATAACTATAACCACTAAATAGATGAATATTCCCTGATAGCACAAATTTGAAACAGATAGTTCAGTGCACTATCAGACAGAAATGACACAGCTGTAAAAAGAAAGAAAGAAATAAATAAATAAATAGAAATGAGTTTCCCCATCAGTCACGAAATGACTCGGTGCTTCTGAACTCATCACATCATGACGGAAATGAGCACTGAGCTAGGAGTGAGAATGTCTTCCAAAAAACAGTCTTCCACAGACGAAGCTGGTTGTTAATTTATTGCAGACTTCAGTCATGCTTATAAAGAACAATTTCTGAATAATGACTCGTTACACAGCTTGAAGATGTTTGAACATACAGCATCTCACTCGCATGCTGATTATCTACATATTAAAAGTGTGCGTGGGTGCATGAGTTTATAAATAAGTTCAATGTAAGTACATAATATAATTGGAATTATGTTAAAACTGCGTGCATGGCACAAGAAAGTGAAAACACTTATTTCCATTGTTGTCCATTTAAAAATCAAATGACAAAATAGAAATAATAATAAAATAACATAAATAATACTGATAATAATAAAAATAATGATAATTCTAATGTGTGTATATGATAACAACAACCTAAACAATTTATAAATACATTAGGACAGTAAATTAACAAAAAATAATTATGTAGATCAAGCTGGTAGCGTGTTACTGACTCATTGTCATTCTACATATGAATATCTCTGCTTCCTCTGTGCCTTTTTCACCATCTTGTCTGCTGAAGACACTCTTAGGCTTCTTAAAAGTCCTCCTCACTACTTTTACAAGTTTGGCACCTTAGGAGCCCTCTTAAGGCCTAAGGTGTGGACAACTTTCATCTTACCAAGGGAAAATTCTAAGAAATGTCTAAGAATTCGAGAAATTCTGAGATTGTTCTTAAGCTATTTTTAGCCTTAGGATGATTCATGCATACAGGCCCTGGTGTGCAGGAGCGCAGTCTGACTTTGACGTTGTGAGGGTGTACGTTGAGTGTCAGCATCAGATTAAAGAGTTCTACTTAATTGCAAATTTTAGCGGGGCCGACGCCGTCATATACGACGGCTAAGACCAAGCTTTACTAAATTATAAATAACTTTTTAATATGAGATAGAAACTTACTTTTTTTGCTGAAAAGTTAACTCCACGGACTTGTGAGCTAGCCATCGGCCATCTTTGTACTCCTCATAGAAGCTGTGTGATGACGTGTGCAATGTGAGTGTCCAGTCAGAACTGGTTCACCATCATGTGGTTTTCCAAAATCCAGTCATAGGGCAGATTTACCTCAAAAGCCAAAGATTGTTTTCAGGCGTGATATGTTACTAGTTGGCCCATTTGAATAGCCCCCTGGGTGCTCCAATGAGTACATACTATTGGGCTCCAATGCACTCTGTGCCATTATGCACAGCGATCAGTGAAAGCAGACGGAGAGCCTCTGATGACAATCTCACATGCTCAAACAGAGTGCGTACCTATCAGGATTGCTCCACTAGTTTGCATGTGAATGTTACTGGATAACTCTGCCAAAGTGCGCCAAAGTGTGAATGAAAGCTGCTTTGGGAGCAGCACAGAACACTCCAAAACATAGTAGAAGTTTGTGATGTAACATTTGTGTAATAGCAGGCAGAAATTGCTTTGAGATGAAGACACACAAATCGCATAGACCATTTTGTATATATTGTTCAAAATGTGCATTTGTGTTTATTGTTTGAACCTTTCTGTTGTACAGTATTTCACCCAAGACCTCAAATTACATTTATAAAGTGTCAAAACAGTTGTTTATTATAGTTTGCTGTGTGTTTTGAATAAATGTGTGTGGAAAATTATTTCCACATTACGTTTCCATTTTTTTATTCTGATTGTAAACCTTTATTACACTTATAAAACACAACAAAAGCATATATATTTATGAAAGCACAGGTTGTCCTGAAAAAAAGAGACATAAAACTTGATTGTGGGATGCAGGGAGAGCTGTTAACAGCAATAATAAAACATTTATGCCAGGTGAGTGAACTGTCCAAAAAATGCCCTCGGACCCCAAAGGGTTAAACATAAAGCAGCAGAGTTGGGTCAAATACATTTAAAAGTCCTTAGTACAAGTGCAATTGGTATTCTGCAAAATGTATTTGAGTCCACAAAGTACTTTTCATGTGATATAATATGTTGGATTTCACTGTGTTGGGGGGGGGGGTTGCAATATATACCTACATATGATTTTGCTTTTACCATTATGTGAAATAATAAAAACACATTTGTGTTTACCAAGTATATAAATGTAAATGGACTGCATTTATATAGCACTTTTCCATCTGCATCAGACGCATCAAAGCACTTTACAAGAAGCCTCACATTCACCCCGATGTCAGGGTGCTGCCATACAAGGCGCTCACTACACACTGAGAGCAATAGGGGATTAAAGGCCTTGCCCAAGAGCCCTTAGTGATTTTCCAATCAGGCGAGGATTTGAACCCATGATCTTCTGGACTCAAGCCCAACACCTTAACCACTAGACCATCACCTCCAATTGACCATGAAGACAACAGAGTAAACTGCTAAGTATGTCATTTTAATTTAATTTAATCTTTATTTAACCAGGTTAGTCCATTGAAATCAAGATCTCTTTTGCAAGGGAAAAAAGTTTCCAATCTGCCTAACCTGCATGTAGGGTTGGGTAGGATTGTAATCTACAAGTAATCAGATTACAAGTAATCCAAATGTATGTACATAAGCTCTCCATAATTTCTCTGATACTTACTGGACTGGTAAGCATTGAAAGCCGAGATAGGCATGTCCAAACTTGTCCTCTGACACGCCGAAACGGAGACGTTCTTTGTCTTGCTCTTCAAGTGAATCGGTCGTGACGCGCAAAGCCTCCACGAGGCGTTCCACGACAAAATCTCTGGTTAAAAGTGAAATCTGCCGGAAAATGGCTGATGTCCAGCTCTTGTGATTACTGGAGAAAGAGCACATGACGTCTCATATCCACAGAGCCATCCGTTTAGAAATGATACGGTGTTTTGTGCCGCCTTGTCGCAGCTCGGAGCACGGTGCGCCAAGCGTCCTTAAAGGGGTCCTTAAAGCGACAGTTAACAGTCCTTATTCTCTGTGAAGCCCGCAAAATTTTCACCGAAAGCCAGATAAATTTTTCGAATGGTTTCCAGGTGCCAGTTTCTAACAGCTTCTGAAGAAAATCTGATGGAAAAAAAGCCCTTTTCATTCCGCCATTTCCAGACAATGAAATTCTGACGAGGGGGCGGGACCACTCCTTCCCAAGGCATGCTCACAGGCGAATGACGTGACCGACAGGCGTGGAAAAACGCACACATGCGCACGAGGGTTCAAACTTGCCTGACGTAAAAACATATGAATGAAATCCATATAGTTTTTAAAAAAAAAATAAAAAGGACCGATACTTTACGGACAGCCCACGTAAACTCCACACAGAAAGGCCACAGGTGGGAATCAATCCCATGACCTTCTTGCTGTTAAGCAGCAGTGCTAACCACTAAGCCACAGTGCTGCCTGTCACAACCAGAAGATGTAAATATATACTAGTACATGGAATGTCAAAGAATCACATTGAAATGACATCACTGGCTTGCATATTACTTGTAAGCTGTGTTACATTTGACATATACATTGCACAATCAATAGTCTTGTTATTCATCCTGGCACGATCATGATGGAGTATTTTGCCTGACACACTGAACAGCCTCTCAACTGGGGCTGAAGAAGCAGGGATTTGGAGATACTTTACTGCAAGGAGGGCAAAACTGGGGAAACTGGAGGCAGAGATCGTCCAGAAGGTGAGCAGGTCTTCCTTCTGTTTGATGGTGGGCTCAGCCAGGTAGCTGTCAACTTCTGAGCTGGGAGGTGGTGGCCTGGCTGCAGGGGCTGACTTTAAAAGGAAGATCCAGCTTTTGTGTGAGGAGGGCTGCTGCTGCTGTCAGTGAGAGGAGTGGATGCTGGGCTGTCCCTGAGTGGTCCATATGGGTTCATGATCGCACTCTCTATGAAAGTAAGGATCAGATGGTCACACTAACATGACTTCAGATACTCAATGATGAAGGTCAATAATACAGTTTTCGGGCGGGTTTGAGCTCATCAAGACTTCTTTGGCTTAGAGAGACTTGAATGACTCACAGGAATCAGGATCCTTTTACCATGATGCCAGTTTGTTGAGTCAGTGAATAATGTGCCAAATCTCACTCTTGTTTTTCTGTAAGCAATTCGGTCGGTGAAGCTTACCGTAGCAAGAGCGTCTTCATGCCAAACTGGAAATTCTGTGAGCAGACCCACAGACCCAGTTTCTCTCGCTCTCAGCTGATAGTGCCACTATTGACACTTTGCGTAGCAGCGCAGGTCAGGCTGCGGAGAAATACATCAAATGTGAAACGGTCAAGTACTTTGCCACCATCAATGAGATATTTTATGGACTGAAATCTCACATGATTAACCAATCAGCTTTGCAGAACAAATGTTATTGGATTAGAATTAAAAATGACCCCGACTGCATATTGCTTTTTCCCCTTTATGCTTATTTGTTCAACAAAGTCCATTAAAGCTAAGAAGGTGGTTAAAATTTTCCTGAATCCTTATTACTGTTCACAAAGTATTTGGTGTTTAGTCATGAAATCATTTAACCCCTGTTGCAAATACTGTTTCATTTTTCTTATTACGTCTGTCAAGGACGTAAGAAAATCATTTGTGTTTATCTGTCTGTCTTTCAGTAGGGTTACATCAAAACTACTGAATGGATTTTGACAAACATTTTCACCACAGATAGAAATTAGGCCATAGAAGAAACCATTAAATTTTGGAGGTGATCTGAATCTGGATCCAGATTCTGGATCAAGTTTCACTTTATATAGGCTTTGAAGAATTACTGTTAGCAGGATTGCTTTAAAACTACTGCACAGATTTTGATAAAATTTTCAACAGAGATACATATGAATCCATGGAAGACTGCACTAAATTTTGGTGGTGATCTGTATCCAAATCAAGATTCTGGATCAAGATTCACTTTATACAGACTTTGAAGGATTACGTCAAAACTGCTTCCCAGATTCTCACCAAATTTGCACCACAGATAGATATTAGGCCATGGAAGACTCCACTGAATTCTGGAGGTGATCCGGCTCCAGATCTGGATTCTAGATCAAGATTTCACTTTATATATGTTTTAAAGGATTACGTCAAAACTACTTCATGGATTCTCACCAGATTTGCACCACAGATATATATTAGGGCATGGAAGACTCCACTGAATTCTGGAGGTGATCCGGCTCCAGATCTGGATTCTAGATCAAGATTTAACTTTATATATGTTTTGAAGGATTACGTCAAAACTACTTCATGGATTCTCACCAGATTTGCACCACAGATATATATTAGGGCATGGAAGACTCCACTAAAATTTGGAGGTGATCCGGATCTGGATCAAGATTTCACTTTACATAGGCTATGAACGATTACTTCAAAACTACTACACAGATTCTCACCAAATTTGCACCACAGATAGATATTATGGCATGGAAAATGCCACTGAATTGTAGAGGTGATTCAGATCCAGATCTGGATCAAGATTTCCCCTTATACAGGCTTTGAAGGATTACTTCAAAACTACTTCACGGATTCTCACCAAATTTGAACCACAGATAGATATTTGGGCATGGAAGACTCCACTGAATTTTGGAGATGATCCAGATCCAGATTGGCAGATGTCAAAAATCTTTTTGCTCTTGTTCTTTTTTATTTATTTATTTATTTTTTTTTTTTTTTGAAAACTGTAGAAACAGTGAGATCGGCCTGATGCACAGTGAGATCGGCCTATAGTTTAAAAGACAGGTTTGTCACCAAATTTGAACCGGTGATATCACCTGTAGCTATTTTTATTTAGCACCAACACTCTTTGTCAGAAACATATCAAAATTAAAACTGTCCGGTTGATTTTTTAACTTTTAATTTATGAAGTTTGTCAATTGTCTCTTTTTCATCCATTACTTTAATAACATTGAGGCCAAAATTATATTGACTGCATTGTTATTTTTTTCCTTGAAAACATTTTAGGAGATGTAAGTAAATTGGCATAATTTTTTTTACCCACATTAACAAAGTACTTATTGAAATGAGCTGCTGTAGGTTTTTTTCCTTCAAGACTGTGTCAGTAGTTGTGTAAAACTAAGTGGGGCAGCCTCCAATAACTGTCTGCCTTTTTGATGAATTAATTTAAAATCTTCCAGGCACATTCAATATTAGTTTTATTTTTCCTAATGATCCACTGTGACCTTATTTTTCCTTCTTTCCACATACTTAATTATTTTTTTAATTGCCTATATAAATAGATCTTTCCTTTTACCTGCAGTTTGTAGCCCCTGTGTTTTTCACGGTTTATCAGCATACATTTTGTTACTCTGGCCTGGTGTCATATATTTTATTCATTTAACCTACTTCATTTATTTTATGAATTTGTTAATACGAGTTTTATTTATATCGCTAATGTCATCATTCCTGCTCTCATTCCAGGCTTCATGAAAAAAGGCCTTGTCAGTGGGACTATCCTGGTTAAAAGTCAAATTACAATTTCATTAAGTTTTAGACAGTTTCCACCCCCACTAGGGTGACCGACTTATCAGTAATGTCTGTTATGCTTTGTGGGTTTATAGATTGACTAGTGTCTGTTTTAGGTTTATGGTTATGATCCCGGTTAATTTTCCTATCATTTCAGCTAAGCTCTTCCCTTGTGGGGGTGTTTTCACAGCTTAACTAAAGAGGCCAGTCATTTCTGTGCTCACCATCTACTGCATACCAGACTGAATTATTCAACATATTCAGGTATGGACTCTGTTGTCAGATTGAGCAATACCTACTCGAAGGAATCATCTGAATCCATGTGGCTGGGAGTTTCAGAGTCACTTATGTATGCGACTTTTTAGCTGAAGGCCATGTTCTTTGTATTTCCCTGATGAAATAAAAATAAAAGATTAAAACAAAATGCACAGTTATTCACAAAAATACCAGTTACAGGTGCGTACAAAGAATCTGGTTCACTGTGAGGGATCTATCAAATTTGTTTCAAGAGAAATTTGCAAAGTCTGTAAAGGAAAAAGGAGTGTTCCCTTCAATTAGTGGTATCTGAAAGGCAATGCCCAAACTTTTTAGGTAAGCGGAAAATTTGAATAATTTGTGCTTTTAATCAGTTAAATTGTTATTTTAATTTGATTAATAAGTTGATTAAAACATTGCACATTAATGTAAGGAAGATTGTTTCAAGATAAATATTGGCTTTAGGCAATATATAACTTAATTGGAGGAGCTTCAATGCTGAAAGCAGAGTTAGTTTAAGTGTTGAATTA
Organism: Thalassophryne amazonica; assembly: GCF_902500255.1. Lineage (NCBI taxonomy): Eukaryota > Metazoa > Chordata > Actinopteri > Batrachoidiformes > Batrachoididae > Thalassophryne > Thalassophryne amazonica. Next base: position 95,594,290 of record NC_047113.1, on the reverse strand, counting down.
ATTTGGAAAACTCAAAAATCAAAAATAGTAGAAATGTAGAATCAGATAATTGTCATAAATCAGAGTACAAATGAATTGGATTTAGAAACGTGTACTCTCAAACCTATTAACATGAGGGAGCCAGTCAATGCTATAATTGCAAATTAGAATCAGGAGGGACCAGCTTAATTATTTGAAAGTGATTATAATTATCAAAGCAATACAACAAGTGTAACAACTTTTCAACTGTGGACTTTAGGTGACGTCTGCATGCACCGTCACCAGGGACTCCAACCCACAGCTCGCTGGATGACTCATCCAGTCAATATTCTAATAATATCAACCAGGGAATTTTGCATAAACGTGTCTGCAGGGCTTCCAACCCAGAATTTAGGGCAACCACATACATCCTGACCTTGTCGAGAGTTTCCTGTTCCCCAGGGCATCCAACCTGAAGTAACTAGCTAACATTCTATTAATATCAGCCAGGGGACTTTAGCAGACACGTATATGCAGGTCCTCCAATCCAACTTTAGGGGATGCTAACCAGTCACCCAGGGCCTCAAACCCACAGAATTTAGGGGATGTCTGCATGTACCATCACCCAGAGACATGAACCCACAGCTCGCCGGCTGACAACAATAGTGACTCTTCTTCATTCAGTGAAGGTTCTACTCAAACATTTTCTTCAACATCAGTGTGTCAATTTTCATTCACTCAATTGAGGTTTCAAATCTCACAAAACTTCAGAGAGTTTGCGGCTCTGCAAGATGTTAGTAACATTGAGAAATGCATTGAGATGGTCTGCACACAGACAACAGCATTAACATCTCAATGTACAGTAAAACTCTTTTTATATTGTGTCTAAAACTCTGGTGAATATATTATCTGGGTTTTTAGATGTTGTTATTGTGTTTGTTTTCTGTAAACATACGAGAAGCTCAGGTTGTTTCGCTGTTAAATTCAATGGGATTTGCTGTGAGCTGCGATCACTTCCTGTTCACGTAGTTCTGTGGGAAAATGAAGTTTGTTCTTTAACTCCCTGCTTATAAGCTTTTGATCCGCCCACACCCTTTTGGTCACACAGGTTCACTATTAAATTGTCCAATACATAAGGCTTTTTTGTTTAAAAAATCCCTGTAAAACAATGTCAAAATACTTCAAAAATATTTGGAAGTACTTGAAAATTCAAGTACTTTTCAAATGTACTCAGTCCACATCCAAGTACCTTTTCCATTTTTGAGAAAGTACTGGAGTCCAACTCCAATTACCTGAAAAAGAACTCACCTGTCCAAGTACTCAAGTGCAAGTACAAGTGCTGACCCAACTCTGTAAATCAGTGACTGGTGGTGCAACAGACAAAAGTCACGCTATCATCGTTTCTCCCATCACAGCCACAGAAGCCTATAATTACTTCTGAGTTGTCAGATTTGTCTTTGTGGCTTCCCGTTCGTTTGCTTCTTGAATGGTTATTCAGATTTTGAGAACTCCTTCCACAACCCAGATGTAACATACTGTAAAATACTGTTTGTATTTAGGAACCATTCTACTCTGTGAATGCCTGATCCTATCAGCAATCAGAAGCTACGCAGAGTAGGTGCTGATTAATACTTCAATGGGAAACTGCTTCAGAAAACAAAGGAGTGTATGTGTTTCTCCCAGTAATACTGGAGCTGTGTCGGGAAGGGATATTCCCTTTCCACGTTTTGTTCCACAGCTTACTTCCTGTGTCTTTCCCAAGTTGTTCATAATAGCAGGGCAGATATGTGACACAATATGCAAGAATTGTGCATTTTGGGTTAAAAGCATGAAACTTTGCATAAAGATCAAAAAATTTATACCAAAAAATATTAGGATGGGTGCTAAGCTGACTTTGGATATTTATGGCAGCCATATTGGATTCCAATATGGATGCCATTTTGGTATATTCAGAGTATTCTGTTACATATACCTTTACTTAACTATAGTTTTTGTAAGTATTACACTGGTATCAGTAGTGCAGGATACTAAATCTATATTGAGAAATTAATTTAAGGTTCCTATAGGCCAATATAATTATTGACAGTCATATCAAATTTCAATATGGCTGCCATTACAAAGCACTAAATTGAGTACTACAATATAAAAAATTCATATACTATGCTGGTTAGAAACTGAACATCCTAAATTTAAGAGTCAATAATTATGTGTCACACAGTCCTATATCATGATTGGGTGAGAGAAATAAAATAATTAAATAATTACTATGTCTTATTAGTCCATATTTCCCTGCAAATTTATGTTTTTGCATTATTTCATACCTCTATTCAAATCAAAGAGACAATGTGGCTTTCTCCTAAATATATATATGGCAATGTAAGACTTGACAAACCTAACTAAATACATCACAGTGTGATCATTTCTCTCATTTCCTGTAATTATTCCTAATAAATAAATAAATAAATACTGTGGGATTAGCAACTTCTGGAGAGAATACAGTAGAATGTGGTTTAGCCTCTTTGATTCATTGTAGCCCATAAGTTAGCCCAGATACTGGGTGAAGACAAATCACAAGCCCTATTAATGTTCCACAGCTTCATAGAATGTGATACTGTGTCTTCCTTCAATGGAAAGGGCAAGAAAACTGCTTGGGAAGTGTGGAGAGCTTATGCAGATGTTACCAGGGTATTCTGTGGCCTTTCCTCAGCACCTCAGTGAGGAGGACTTCGCCATATTACAACGTTTTGTTGTACTTCTGTATGATCGCACAAGTGGAGACCTAGAAGTAAATGTGTGTCGGAAACATCTTTTTACAAGCAAAGGAAGAGCCATCGAAGGAATTCCACCAACACAAGGAGCTCTACTTCAACACACCAAGAGGGCTGCCTATCAGGCTGGTCATATCTGGGGCCAGTCACTTATCCTGAATCCAGAAATAGCATCTCCACGTGACTGGGGATGGCAGCAAAATACATCAGGATCATGGCAACCCTTGTGGTCCATGTTGCCAGAAGCAAGTAGAATCTGCCAAGAACTATTGAAATGTGGCTGCAAGAAAGGTTGCCAAAAGAACTGCAGATGCAAAGGGGCCCACCTTAAGTGCACTACACTGTGCAACTGCCATGGCGAGTGCCCACAGCCTTAATTAACTGATTAATTATATACTATTAATGAAGACAGATATATTATTATTACTAGGCAAATATTATTAGGATAATGAAATACTGAAGAAATACAGTGAAATTTAATATTTTTATAAAGGTGACAGGTTTTAACAGCACAGCAGAATCGTTAGTTAACTGACAACTTCTGGTGCTTTGGTGCTGAGGTATATAGTTCTGTATAGTATTTTTGCAAATACTTTTCCACTGGGACGCCATTTTGAAATTTGATATGGGCACTGCAAACCAGCCAAAAACAAAATCTTAAACTAATTAAATGTTGTAAATCAAAGTATTAACATTGCTCTCTCTTCTAAATTATGACAGCTGTCAATACATGTTCCTTGTGATGCATTATAATGAAAAAAGCGATTACAATGGTGGCCATTTTAAAAAATTCAAAATGGCCACCACAAAAATAAAATTTCAGCTTGGCTCCCATTCTGATAATTTTTGGTATATTTTTTCCTAACTTCATGCAAAATTTCATGCTTTTAACTCAAAGTGCACAATTATTTCACATATCTGCCCTGCTATAATTACTTTGAGGTGAATTTAAATCCTTCTCGCATTTTCTCTTGTGTGAGGTCATCTTATGTGTAATGTCTAGCTTTCCAGTGTTTCTTATCTTCTCCTTTGAGATTTTGTTGGCTGATTGTGGCTTTGTGTTTCAGCCTGTTCTCTTGGACTCAGGAATCTGGTCTGTGAATCTCCTGTTTTGACCTCATGCCCCTTTTAAGGGATGTGCCTTTGCCCCTCACGGATGTTTCTGCTAGGAGGTCTGATTTTCCTGTGCACTTTGATTGTTTCCTGTCTGTGGAGTTTAATAAAGAACAATGCCCTCACCCCAGGGGTCCCCAGTCAAGCTCAGATCCTGACATTGATTTGTGGCTATGTCCAGAAGCAAGTCAGGTAATAGCTTGGTATTCCAGACAAGTATAGCTGACAAACAAACTCCAGCCCGAGCCGTCTGTCAACTCTGAGTTCTCCACGGATGACCAAGCTTCTTGCCTTGTCTCTAAGGGAGACACCAGCCATCCTCCTAAGGAAGCCCATTTCAGCCGCTTGTACCTGTGATCTACACTCAACAAAAATATAAACGCAACACTTTTGGTTTTGCTCCAATTTTGTATGAGCCAATGCTTGGGTTAACGTTGACTCATCGGGTGCCCTACAAAACAGGATATTGACCTTTTTTCTTTTTTTTACTTATTTAAACTAATTATAATTTGATACCCTGACTGGAGCATCTAATGGTTAATAATAATATGTTCAATGTAACTGAGTTTAATGAGCAAAGCTCTTCACTATCTGCCTATATATCATCAAACAACAATTTAAAATTGAATAATTGTTGCAGAACCTCAAAGTAATGATAGGCTACTTCACAAACGTTGTTACAGTTCTTTTTTATGACAGTATTGTAATAATGTAAAGAAAGATGTTTGTGCCATTTCCGGTTTGTGGCTTCGTCTACCACTGGGCAAGCTCGCTCATATAATAATGACCCTGATTAAAAGGTTACATACCCCTGTTCTTAATATCGTTTATTGACCCCTTTTAACATCAATGACAGCTTGGAGTCTTTTGTGGTAGTTGTAGATGAGACTGTCTGATGGTATTTTGTTTATTTACATCAATTACAAAGAAATACAAACAGTATGACACTCTATGGTAAATCTGCATGGAGAAGACAGTTCTCAAAAACTAAGTGACTATGCAAGAATGAAGAGTGAAGAAAGCCACCAAGACACTCAGACAACCCAGAACCAGTTGTAAGCTTATGTGGCTGTGTTTGGAGAAATTGTGCACAGTTCAAATTTTGCCTCATCACTTTTACCTTCATAGTGGAGTAGAGCAGAAAAGAATAATCTTTTACCAAAATAGATCAAATCTTTCTTTCTTTTTTCTTTTTAATATTTATTTCATTCATTTAAAAGAAAAACAGAAAAGCAAAAAACAAAAGCACCACAATACCAGAATGAAAAGGAGCAGAAAGAAGAACAAGTCTTATGATTTCTGCCCCTTTTAACAATACAATCTTTCAATATACAGCATCATAGTCAACATTATTTAACAGATTGCATTTCTTTAACTTGTCACATACCACTGACCCATTTCATAATTATGACCAGAAATTAATAGATTACATCACTGACAGGTTACATTTAAACTTAAGACACTCCAAACATTAAGTTTACTTTTTTTTTTTTTTTTTACTTTCTTGCAGCCCACTGACTTACTTCATAGTTTCATACTTACTTAATACATCTAATTTAATATGTTTTTTAAATAATTTAAGCGACCTTAATTCTTTAATTTCTTTATTAAGATTCCATAATTTGACACCATTTACTGCAATACTCCTTTCCTTTACTTTGGTTCTAAATCTTGTTTTTTTAAAGACTTCTATTCCTTTCAATTTATAACTACTTACTCTTTTTTTCAAACATATTTTGAATGTTTGTTGGTAAAGTATTTTTATTAACTTGGTACATCGTTTGTAATATTTTCAAATCAACTAAATCATGAAATTTAAGTACCCTATACTTAATAAACAATGGATTAATCTAAGCTTGCATCTCACTAAACTTTCAGGTCTTCTTTTTCAGAAAATCCTCCTCTATACCACTTCATCATGAAGCTGTATAACTGGTTGTGATTGTGTGAAATTGTGAATTTCTCCACTTTTCAGTTTTGTTTCTGGGTATTTGTCATTGGTCCTGGCTCCACGAACCTCCTGGGTCAATGGCAGGCATGGACAGGTCATCTGGCATATCGGACAATGCCCGGTGGGCTGATGCCCATTTTTGTGCCAGCTGCCATCATAATTTAAGAAAAACTATATTATAAACCAATGGGCGATGCACCATTGGTTGTTGCTCTTGAAGGACATTGTGCTAAGCCAATGACATTTCTCAACACTCTGAAGTCTGCCACCCCTCTGCTTTTCAGCCCCTCCCCCTCAACCATGGTTTTCATCTGACCGTAGTTGGAGATGGATCGACCACAAAACCGCAAGGGGGGGTAGAAAAGCTGCGACAAAATATGTTAAAAAGTCTCCAAGTAGATGCAGCAACATGTGCCAAACTAACTGATGTGTTTGTGCCACGACAAGTATGACTCCGCCGGCAGAGCTGGAGCTCTGGGGGGGGGGGGGGGGGGGGGGGGGGGGGGGGGGGGGGGGGGGGGGCTGGAGATGGAAAAACTAACTATACCGGGAGATTTGGAAGAGCAGGAGAGAGACAGATGTAACCCAAAGACATGCTGAGGAGGCTGTCAGAACAGCTACTGTGTCAGCTCAGTAAGAAGTAGCCAAAATATTTCTGAAGAGAAGAGAAACGTTTCATGTCTGGATATATGTCAGAGGGCTGTTTGTTTGTGTGTGTGTGGGGGGGGTAGCCTACACTCACATGTAAGCTAGCGTGCAGTCAGTAGTGAGGGCTGTATTAAGCAAAATGATGAGGACAGTGTGGGCAAAAGCAACAACATTTGGGGAGATGTTTGTTTGCTCCTGTAGCAACACTTTTTGATATCAGTCACTCATCACTCATCTTAAACCGCTTATTGGGTTGCGGCGGGCAACAGCTCAAGCAGGAGACCCCAAACTTCCCTTTCCTAGGCCACATTGACCACCTCCGACTGGGGAATCCCGAGGCATTCGCAGGCCAGTGTGTAGATATAATCTTTCCACCTAGTCCTGGGTCTTCCCCAGGGACTCCTCCCAGAGGGATGTGCCTGGAACACCTCCCTTGGGGAGGTGCCCAGAGGGCATCCTTATCAGATGCCTGAACCACCTCAACTGACTCCTTTCAATGCGAAGGAGAAGCGGTTCAACTCTGAGTTCTCCATGGATGACCAAGCTTCTTGCCTTGTCTCTAAGGGAGACACCAGCCATCCTCCTAAGGAAGCCCATTTCAGCTGCTTGTACCTGCGATCTACACTCAACAAAAATATAAACGCAACACTTTTGGTTTTGCTCCATCTAAAACTTTTTCCACATACACAATATCACCATTTCCCTCAAATATTGTTCACAAACCAGTCTAAATCTGTGATAGTGAGCACTTCTCCTTTGCTGAGATAATCCATCCCACCTCACAGGTGTGCCATATCAAGATGCTGATTAGACACCATGATTAGTGCACAGGTGTGACTTAGACTGCCCACAATAAAAGGCCACTCTGAAAGGTGCAGTTTTATCACACAGCACAATGCCACAGATGTCGCAAGATTTGAGGGAGCGTGCAATTGGCATGCTGACAGCAGGAATGTCAACCAGAGCTGTTGCTCGTGTATTGAATGTTCATTTCTCTACCATACGCCATCTCCAAAGGTGTTTCAGAGAATTTGGCAGTACATCCAACCAGCCTCACAACCGCAGACCACGTGTAACCACACCAGCCCAGGACCTCCACATCCAGCATGTTCACCTCCAAGATCGTCTGAGACCAGCCACTCGGACAGCTGCTGAAACAATCGGTTTGCATAACCAAAGAATTTCTGAAACCGTCTCAGGGAAGCTCATCTGCATGCTCATCGTCCTCATCGGGGTCTCGACCTGACTCCAGTTCGTCGTCGTAACCGACTTGAGTGGGCAAATGCTCACATTCGCTGGCGTTTGGCACATTGGAGAGGTGTTCTCTTCACAGATGAATCCCGGTTCACACTGTCCAGGGCAGATGGCAGCCAGCGTGTGTGGTGTTGTGTGGGTGAGCGGTTTTCTGATGTCAATGTTGTGGATAGAGTGGCCCATGGTGGCGGTGGGGTTATGGTATGGGCAGGCGTCTGTTATTGATGGCATTTTGAATGCACAGAGATACTGTGATGAGATCCTAAGGCCCATTGTTGTGCCATACATCCAAGAACATCACCTCATGTTGCAGCAGGATAATGCACGGCCCCATGTTGCAAGGATCTGTACACAATTCTTGGAAGCTGAAAATGTCCCAGTTCTTGCATGGCCGGCATACTCACCGGACATGTCACCCATTGAGCATGTTTGGGATGCTCTGGACCGGCATATACGACAGCATGTACCAGTTCCTGCCAATATCCAGCAACTTCGCACAGCCATTGAAGAGGAGTGGACCAACATTCCACAGGCCACAATTGACAACCTGATCAACTCTATGCGAAGGAGATGTGTTGCACTGCATGAGGCAAATGGTGGTCACACCAGATACTGACTGGTATCCCCCCCCAATAAAACAAAACTGCACCTTTCAGAGTGGCCTTTAATTGTGGACAGTCTAAGGCACACCTGTGCACTAATCATGGTGTCTAATCAGCATCTTGATATGGCACACCTGTGAGGTGGGATGGATTATCTCAGCAAAGGAGAAGTGCTCATGATCACAGATTTAGACTGGTTTGTGAACAATATTTGAGGGAAATGGTGATATTGTGTATGTGGAAAAAGTTTTAGATCTTTGAGTTCATCTCATACAAAATGGGAGCAAAACCAAAAGTGTTGCATTTATATTTTTGTTGAGTGTAGTTCTTTCGGTCATGACCCAACCCTCATGACCATAGGTGAGAGTAGGAACGAAGACTGACCAGTAGATTGAGAGCTTCGCCTTTTGGCTCAGCTCCCTTTTCATCATCACAGCAGAGCGAATGCAATACTGCCCCCGCTGCACCGATTCTCCGGTGCCTACTCCATTGTCCAATGAGTAGGCAATCCATCGGTTTCCTGCTGAGAACCATGGCCTCAGATTTAGAGGTGATGGTCCTCATCCCAGCTGCTTCACACTTGACTGTGAACCAATTTAGTGATTATTGGAGGTCACAGACTGACGAAGCCAACAGGACCACATTATCTGTAAAAAGCAGTAATGAGACCCTGAGCCCACCAAACTGGAAACCCTCCTCTCCTGACTGCGCCTCAATATCCTGTTCATGAATATCACAAACAGTGTTGGTGACAAAGCGCAGCCCTGGCAGAGGCCAACCTCCACCGGCAATAAGTCTGACTTACTGCCAAGCACCCGAGTACAGAGATTGGATGGTCCTGAGAACGGACCTCCTCAGTACATACTCCCACAGCACCTCCCACAGTATCTCCCGGGGTACCCAATCATACGCCTTTTCCAAGTCCACAAAACACATGTACACTGGATGGGCATACTTCCAGGCACTCTCCAGGACCCTTGTGAGGGTGGAGAGTCAGTTGGTTGTTCCACGACCAGGACAGAACCCCTATTGCTCCTCTTCAATCAAAGGTTTGACTATCGGCTGAACTCTCCTTTCCAGCACCCTTTACCAGGGAGGCTGAGTAGTGTGATGCCCCTGTAATTGGCACACACTCTCTGGATCTCCTTATTAAATATGGGGACCACCACCCTGGTTTGCCACAATGTAGGCACTGTCCCAGACCTCAACACAGTGTTGAAGAGACGTGACATCCAAGACAGTCCCTCCACACCCAGAGCCTTCAGCATTTCTGGATGGATCTCATCCACCCCTGGGGCCTTGCCACTGTGGAGTTGTTTGACTACCTCAGTGACTTCCACCAGGGAAATTGATGATAATCCTCCATCAGCTTCCAGCTCCTCCTCTACTATAAAGGGTGCTCCGGTCTGATGCAGGAGTTCCTCAAAGCATTCCTTCCAGTGGCAGATTACATCCTCAATTGAGTTCATTATAGTCCCATCTTTACTGTAGACATCTTGGATGGTTCCCTGTTTTCCCCTCTTGAGGTGCCTCACGGTCTGCCAGATGCACCTTGGTGCCGACTGAAAGTCCTTCTCCATGGTTGCTCCTCCCACACCCGCTTCTTTGCCTCCCACACAGCAAAGGCTGCCGCCCTTTGGGCCTGTCAGTACCTTGCAACTGCCTCTGGAGATCTCTGAGATAACATATACCAGAAGGAATCCTTCTTCAGTCAGACGCCTTCTCTGACCACTGGTGTCCACCACGGTGTTCTAAGGTTGCCGCCCCTTGAGGCACCTAAGAACGTCAGACCAAAGCTCCCCACTGCAGCTTCAGCAATGGAAGCACTGAACATTGCAAATTCTGGTTCAATGCCCCAACTGCCACAGGGATGTTAGAAAAGCTCCACTGGAGGTGTGAGTTGAAGATCTGTTGGACAGTGGGCTCCTCCAGATGTTTCCAGTTCACCCGCACCATATGTTTGGGCTTACCAGGTCTGTATCACCACCAGATGGTGATCAGTTTGACAGATCTGCCCCTCTCTTCCCCCAAGTGTCCAAAACATGCAGTCTCAGATCAGATGATACAATCACAAAATCGATCATCGATCTTTGACCTTGGGTGCTCTGGTACCATATACACTTATGAGCATCCTTATGTTTGAACATGGTGTTCATTATGGACAGTCCATGACTAGCACAGAAGACAAACAAACATTCGGGTTAAGATCAGGGATGCCATTCTTCCAAATCACGCCTCTCCAGGTGTCTCTTTCATTGTTCCATGTGTGCGCTGAAGTCCCTCTCCTGGGGGACTTCAACGCACACGTGGAACAATGGAGTCCCCCACTGGAGCCCCATACAAGACTCCATTCAGGAACTCCAGGAAGGCCAAATACTCCAAACTGCTGTTCGGTGCATAAGCACAAACAACAGTCAGGGTTTTCCCCCCACCACCCAAAGGCGCAGGGAGGCGACCCTCTCATCTACCAGGGTAAACTCCAATGTAGCGGTGCTCAGAGTATCCCCACACCCACCCGGCACCTCACATCCTGGGCAACTCCAGAGAAGAATAAGGTCCAACCTCTATCAAGGAGAGTGGTTCTGGAGCTGAGGCTATGCACGGAGGTGAGGCCCACCAGATCTAACTGGTATTGCTCCACCTCCCGCATAAGCTCCGGCTCCTTCACCCACAGCAAGGTGACATTCCACACCCCCAGAGCTAGCCCCTGCCGCCAGGGTCTGGTCCGTCGAGGCCCTCGACTTTCACTGCCACCCATGGAACAGAGCACCCGACACCAGCAGTTCCCCATGCGGGTGTTGGGCCCACTGTGTGGAGATGGAAGGTCCACATTGCCTTTTCGGGCTGTGCCCAACTGGGCTTTGTGGCAATCCCAGCCACCAGGCGCTCGTTGACGGACCCCTCCATCCAGGCCTGTCTCCAGATGGAGCTCCCGGGCTTCCTCCGGGCTGGGTCACATTTTCTCTGCCTCATTCTGTCATGGTGTCTTGTAAACCATTCTTATTCTGGCCCCTTGCCTGAGACCAATTTGCCATGGAAGACCCTACCAGGAGCACAAAGGTTCCAGACAACACAGCTCTCGGGTTCACAGGGGCACACAAACTTCTACACCATGATAAGGTGATTGTTCCATCAGGATTTTTGATATGTTCCACAAAATCAGACTTAGCTGTTCTCATGTGACATGTAAAAAGTCAACAAAAAGTGTGTTCAGCTTGCTAATGATCAATCTTTATTGATCAATTTGTCTAATTTTGTCTACATTTGCTTTCTTAAAAAAGTTTCTGCCAGCAGGAAATGCTATTTTTAATGCAAACCAAATTAAATCTGTAAACAACATGCATGTTATCTGTCATCATATTCATTGTGCAATTATCATCCTGCTATTATACCAAGATGCTGAAAGCAATATGAGTGGTCTCAACACATGAAATCCAATTACTCTAAATTCAAAACACCACCACCATAAATATTCTTGAGGGCTATCAGAGGACCATTCAACATTTTTGCAACCATGTATGTACAGTATTTCAGACTGTTGTCTCGTCCTGCTAAAATGCAATTATCGTGTATCACTCACTGTTTTTTCTCTGCCAAACTCTGTCTCTCAGGCTGTCCTGTCTCCCAGAAATGTGCCTTTCATTGGTGTGAAATTCACAGGCATTCTTCAATTTGTAAATTTACTATACTGTATTTTTATGTGTTCTTGCTGATATCGATCTTGATGGTCACAAAACCGACTACTTTTACAGAGTGACTGGAATGAATGCAGCTATCTATTATTGCATTATTTTAAAGACAGCAATACTGTCTATGTCAGTTTTTACAAACTGTCTCATTCTCACTGTTCTCTTGACCCACCCGGCCTGTCTTTCTCTCCTCTTAGGGCATATTTAGAGTGAAGGTTTGCCTTTTCCTGATGTTGAGTTTACGTGTGTTCTTTTTCTTTCTTTTCTGAATGGCTCTTATTTTAATTCTCAAAGAGACAGTATCAGATAAATCGGCATATCTGACCTCCGCTCTGCTTTCTGTCTCCCTCAGAGCACCAAGTTCCATGCATCCTTTTGTCTCAGCGTATGTAAGTACAAAATAAGCTGTTATCTCTCTGTTTACCTAAACATTATTTAAACTATACCTTAACTGATCCCTGCTGTCTTTCTTTCCTTTGCCTGTCTCTGCATCTCTCTCTGTATCTTCCTCTCATTGTCTCTCTGTTTTTCATACTTTAAGGTGCCACTTTAATGAGGAGCTCTTACAGGGATATATGGTCTTACTGTGTATTTGTATAAACAGTGTATTTCATTAAACACTGAAAAGACATCTCGAGCAGTGTTTCTTTGACATCCACTTTCACATCAGGATGGGAGTTGTGATACTGTGGCCGTCTCTCCTGAGATGAAAGTCTCTGTTAGTAGAGAAAGAGCGATCAATTTTTTAACATGGTTACTTTATTCCATTTGCCCTATTGATATATCCCATAATCCCTTGCACACCAGAGAGTTGCTGCAGTCAAAATAACAGAGAGACACCACATGACGACAATTGCAAATGAACCTTATACTACAAAAATGTATTTTTTGTGCTTTTTATCATTTTGTGCTTTTATCAGTTAGTAAGAGACTGCATGCCTGAGACCCTGAAAACTTGATAAACAAATATTCCAAACAATCCGTGTCTGCTACGTTTAACCTGTGTGGAACTTAAAAAACACAAACCAAATTTCATACATTTTATATATACGAGGTCTATTAGAAAAGTATCCGACCTTATTATTTTTTTCAAAAACCATATGGATTTGAATCACGTGTGATTACATCAGACATGTTGAACCCTCGTGAGCATGCGAGAGTTTTTTCACGCCTGTTGGTTACGTCATTCGCTTGTGGGCAGTCTTTGAGTGAGGAGTGGCCCACCCTCTCGTCGATTTTTTCATTGTTTAGGAATGGCTCAGAGACTGCTGCTTTGTTTGATCAAAATTTTTTCAAAACTGTAACTCACAACTGAGTGGACACCATTCGATAAATTCAGCTGGTTTTCGGTAAAAATTTTAACGGCTGATGAGAGATTTTAGTCTGTAAGTGTCGCTTTAAGGACAGCCCACGGCGCCTGACGGCGATCTGCGCTTCGAGGCGGCAGCGTCTCGCCGTTTCAAGTTGAAAACTTCCACATTTCAGGCTCTGTTGACCCAGTAAGTTGTCAGAGAACAGAGAACTTTCAGAAGAAGTCGGCATGAGGAGTTTATTCAGACATTCCATTGTTAACGGACATTTTGTAATGAAAGAACGTGCGGGCAGAGTCGCATGTCGGGCCGGACCCGAACGCGGGGGGTCGCGACAGGAAAAACACCTCCATTGGAAACCTTAACGGGCAAGTTGGAACATGCCCAAGCTGTTAAACAATTTCTCAGTTACTCACTTGTTGAAAGCCATCAAAAGCCGCCTGAATTTTACAAATGGTTTTCAACACGGAGGTGTTTTTCCTGTCGCGGCGCACACAGATTCGTCGAGTCATCACGGAAACGACTCGGCGAATTTGCGCGCACGTCTTTCATTACAAAATGTCCTTAAACAGTGGAATGTCCGCATAAAGTCCTCATGCCAGCCTCTTCTGAATCTTCTCTGTTCTCTCACGACGTCCTGGGTGAATTAAGCCTTAATTTAGGATGTTTTCAGGTCGAAACAGGCCGACGACGGTGCCTGGAAGCGCTGCGCGACGTCCCGCTCCGTGGGAAGTTCTTACACCGACAGAAACACCCCATAATCTCTCATCAGCCGTTAAACTTTTCACCGAAAACCAGCTTAATTTCTCGAATGGTGTCCACTCGGATATTCCTCACAAGTCCAGAAAAAAGTTTGATAAAGCAACACGCGCCGTCTCGAACAGCATGTGAAACAAAGGAATTCAGCCGAGAGGGCTGGACCACATCTCACTCAAGGCCTGCCCACAGGGAAACGACGTCACCGACATGCGTGAAAAAACTCACACACACATACGAGGGTTCAAGCATGATTGGTGTAATTGCACGTCATTCAAATCCATATAGTTAAAAAAAAAATAAAAGTGTCGGTTTCTTATCTAATACACCTCGTATTACTCTGGAACAAACTGGACAAACAGTGCTGTAAAGGACAATAAGCAGGACATTAAAGAGACAACTTCACTTTCCCTCAGAACAACATGAACAGGAAGCAGCTGCAGCTCACAGCAATTCCCACTGAAAATAACGGAGAAACAACCTGAGCTCCTCGCATGGTTGCATAAAACAAACACAATAACGATGTTTAAAAACCCAGACGATATATTCGCGAGAGTTTTAGGCACAATATACAAAGAGTTTTATATTTTAATGTTAATGCTGTTGTCCGTGTGCAGCCGTCAGTGGTGGGCACAGTTCCGCTAAAATGCAAACTGCTAATTAGTGAAGCTAACTTTTGTTAGCTGATTAGCTTTTCAGCTAACTTTGAGAAGATTAGCGGACCAATTAACTTCAGCTAAATTTAGTTCCGATAACTTTTAGACCGCTAACATATTTTTGCGGGCATAACAGTTAAGCACATTTTAGTGCCTGCCTGTTATGTTTTGTAGTAGACAGACAGCTATGAGAGGTAGAGCTCAAGCCTCTGCCAGCAGAGGAGAGTTGGCTACCAGAGAGAAAGGAAAAGGGGGGAGAAAAAGATCATTTATTTTCACACCATACAGACTTGCAGACATATCACAGGAGTAATGCACAGCAACACAGTTGTGACCTATGGTTAAAATTTTAAATAAACTAATTCCGGACATGTTATTGAAATTAACGTCACCTCTGTTGTTTTACAAAGTTAAAGTATCAGCTATATGTTTTAGTTTTAAAGTAATGCACTAATTTTGAAGGTTTTAGCATTTTACATACACATATGCCGGAAAGCATTATGGGGAAATTAGTCTCCTGTCATCAGTGGTTGGCCAGTATATGTTAAAAAAAACAACAACACACACTCTACTGTAACATGTGTGTTGGTTTTTACAAATACATTTCTTGTAAATATGTAATTTTTTTCATTTGTAAATAAAGGCAATGTGAAAACTGAAAATTCTGTTTGTTAAGTGATGGAAATGTTCATGGCAGTGTGAATACCAGTGGCAGTGAAAATGTTTTTTTTCCCTCTCTCTGCCCTTCCTTTCTCTCTGATCACCAGGTCTCTTTTGCTGAGAGAAGGCTGATCTGTGACAGAAGCGCTGGCACGCTGTTGTGTCAGTAGCCGCCAGTGTACTGGAGTCAATACTAAAGTTAACGGTTTAGCTTTTAGTCATAACTTCCGCTATATTTTTTTTATCGGTTTATCGGTTTACCTTTATAAAAGTTAACTTTTCAGTTAGCGGAGGAATGGGTATCGAAGCTAACTTTTTGGTTAGCTGTGTCCATCACTGGCAGCGGTTAAAGTGCAGCCTTATCAGAGCATCTCAATGCAGTTCTCAGTTTTACTGAGATCTCGCAGAGCGGCGAACTCTTCAAAGTTTTGCAAGATTTTGCGTGATTTGCAACCTCAATACGGTGAAAGTAGGCTGCTACAATTTATTTTAATTTAAAACACAATGTGCACATATATCCTTTGGTATGTCGCGCGCCTTTAGATATATACGAGGTCTGTGATGAAAAAAGCTGTCCTTTTTATTTATTTCAAAAAATAAATGGATTTGATTCATATGTTTTTACGTCAGACATGCTTGAACCCTCGTGCGCATGCGTGAGTTTTTTCATGCGTGTCGGTGACGTCATTCGCCTGTGGGCAGGCCTTGAGTGAGGAGTGCTCCACCCCGCCCGTCGGAATCTCTTTGTCTGAATAGCCGCTGCGGATGGCGCGCGTTGCTTTATCAACATTTTTTCTGGACCTGTGAGGGATATCCGAGTGGACACTATTCGAGAAATTAAGCTGGTTTTCGGTGAAAAGTTTAACGGCTGATGAGAGATTATGGGGTGTTTCTGTCGCTGTAAGGACTTCCCATGGAGCGGGACGTCGCGCAGCGCTTCTAGGCACCGTCGTCGGCCTGTTTCGACCTGAAAACATTCTAATTTAAGGCTTAATTCACCCAGGACGTTGTGAGAGAACAGAGAAGATTCAGAAGAGGCCGGCATGAGGACTTTATGCGGACATTCCACTGTTTAAGGACATTTTGTAATGAAAGACGTGCGCGCAAATTCGCCGAGTCATTTCCGTGATGACTCGACGAATCTGTGTGCGCCGCAACAGGAAAAACACCTCTGTGTTGAAAACCATTTGTAAAATTCAGGCGGCTTTTGATGGCTTTCAACAAGTGAGTAACTGAGAAATTGTTTAACAGCTTGGGCATGTTCCAACTTGCCCGTTAAGGTTTCCAACGGAGGTGTTTTTCCTGTCGCGACCCCCCGCGGTCGGGTTCGGCCCGAAATGTGACTCTGCCCGCAAATTCTTTCATTACAAAATGTCCGTTATCAATGGAATGTCCGAATAAACTCCTCATGCCGACTTCTTCTGAAAGATCTCTGTTCACTGACGACTTACTGGGTCAACAGAGCCTGAAATGTGGAAGTTTTCAACTTGAAACGGCGAGACGCTGTCGCCTCGAAGCGCAGATCGCCGTCAGGCACCGTGGGCCATCCTTAAAGCGACATTACAGACCAAAATCTCTCATCAGCCGTTAAAATTTTACCAAAAACCAGCTGAATTTATCGAATGGTGTCCACTCAGTTGTGCCTTACAGTTTTTGAAAAAAATTTTATCAAAGAAAGCAGCAGTCTCTGAGCCATTCCTAAACAATGAAAAAACGATGAGAGGGTGGGCGACTCCTCACTCAAAGACTGCCCACAGGGGAATGACGTAACTGACAGGCGTGAAAAAACTCTTGCATGCCCACGAGGGTTCAAGCATGTCTGATGTAATCACACGTGATTCAAATCCATATGGTTTTTGAAAAAAATAATAAGGTCCATTACTTTTATCACAGACCTCGTAAATAATCATGGTGGGCCTTCATAACCAAAAATGCCGTGGCCATTTTGGTCCCAGTCCAGCCCTGGTCAATGGACATGCATATCCAACTCTGGCTTCATCACATGTCCAAAGACCAAAGACATCCAGCTTAGATGAATTAGTGACTCTATCGGCGCTGCAATAGACTTGTGCCCTGCACCCAGCCTCTCACCCAGTGACCTCTGGGTTAGGCTGCATCCCGGTTGTGACCCATAAATGGAACAAGTGGGTTTAAAAAATGGATGGATGGATATCCCCAAAACACACACACACTGTACGGGCACCAAAGTGAGGGCCAGGAAAATGCTCATTGGGAGTGAGTACCACCCTTTCTGCTGTACATAGAAATAAACTGACACTGCATTTAAACTCTCGATGTCTCTCTAAGTGAAGTTGCCACCTCAGACTATGAAGAATCACTTTAAGAGGAGCATATTTACAGCCCCTGGAAGCATTTTTATTAAAAATCTTGTGAGGACCGGTGTTCTGTCAAGATCAGCTCTCCCGTCATCCATCGACAATATTCTGCTTTAAAGACAGCGTGTACATGCACGTCTTTACTTTTTTTAATTGAAAAGACACTTACTATTGTATTTTTATGTGAAGACAAAACTTGCATGGGTTTCAGTGGGTGACCATGTCCCGTTGGGATGAGCTCCACCGTGCAAGCACACCTCACCTGTCGAGTTGAGCTCACACACCGAAGAAAAGTAGAAAACCCAGGTAAGTTTTACATACAATAAGGTGTATTTTCAATTTTAAAAAGTAAAGACTTGCATGTACACGCGCTTATTAAATGATATGCCGTTTTTTAATGACATTAGATAGAAATTTACTTTTTGTTGCTGAAAAGTACACTCCTCGGACTTCGGTTCAGCCATCCTCCATGCTTGTAGTAGTAGCTGTGTGATGACGTGCGCAATGTGAGTGTAAAATCGGAATTGGTTCACCGTCACATGTTTTTTCCAGTATCCAATCATAGAGCAGAGCAGTCTCACATGGTATGCCAAAGATTGTTAGGAGCAGCGATGTGTTACTCTTTGGCATGCGAATGCTGTTTGAATAGCCCTCTGGCTGCTGGCTCCATGCGTAAAAGCGCAGAGTTGCGCATATAAATGGAAGTGATCAGCGTAAGAGGGCCTCATACAACCTCACGTGGTGGACCACAGAGTCTCGCTCTCACTCGTAAAGTGCTGTTTACACATATGGATGAAAGGGTGTGTGAACAGGGCCTCAAAATGTGAAGATAGGTTGTTTACAGTGCAGGAACACATTCCAAGAAGAAGTTAACTACATGGAATGAAAAAGTTTGTGTTGTAAGCCTTTGTGTAATAGTAGACAGAAATTGCTTTGAGATGTGGCATAAAGACAAACAAAACGTATAGACCATTTTGTATATATTGTTTAAAATGTGCATTTGTGTTTATTGTTAGAACCTTTATTTTGTACATTCTTTTGTACAACATCCCAAACTTCCTTTATAAAGTGTCAAAATAGTTGTTTATTATAGTTTGCTCTGTGTTTTTAATAAATGTGTGTGAAAATTATTTTCCACTTTATTTTTTCCTTTCTTATTTCTGATTGTAAACCTTTATTACACTTATAAAACACCACTACAGCATATATATTCTGAAAGTACAGGTTGTCCATAAAAAAGAGACATGCCACTTGATTGTGGGATGCAGGGTGAGCTTTTAACAGCAATAATAAAACATTTATGCCAGGCTATTGAACTGTCCAAAAACTGCCCTCAGACCCCAGAGGGTTAAAGCAGAATATTGTCTTTAGATGCCGGGGACCTCATCATGACTGGGAGATGTGCATGTGCAGTAAAGAGAGGTAGATAAATGCGACGGGTGGAGGTGTTAATGTCTGGGGTAGAGAGAACTGTGCATGCACAGTTGGGCGGTGGAAATCTTCTCAACGAGTAGATCATCTCATCGGGACACCGGCCTAAATATCCTTACTTTCCACCCGAACCACGCCCGATGGTTCATCACATGTGAACAGCAGATTAATTGCAAAGTTTACAAATGATTTTATGTCATTTATACACAGTCAAAGTGGAAGTTAAATCAGCTGTGCTTGCACATCTTGCTCTCATGAAGGCAGCCTGTTATAGACTTGGGTGCCAGTTTAGTGATGTCCCTGGAGGTGTGGAGTGCTGTTTTTCCACAGTGATTTTTGCAATAGCCACTTTGATAAATCCACTGTGTGCCCTGTGTGTGTATCAAAACGCTGATCGAATACAATAAAACTCATGACAGTAAAGGTGTTTTTGGATTAGTGAGTTAAACTAAACACAAAATGCGTGTGCTTCCTGTCACATCATCTGTGAGGTGGAATGAGCAGCTAATGTTTGCTGCTGGTGGGATCAGCACACAGCATTGTGTACTTGTGTGGCATTTGCATGTACTCACTGTGTTTTCATGGCTCCCTCTTGGTGCTCCGGCTTCCTCCAACTTCCAAAGACATGCAGGTGAGGTGAATTGGAAATTTTAAATTCAGTGGCGAGCACAGTTCCGCTAATCCACTAAACCCTAATTAGGAAAGCTAACTTTTTTGTTAGCGGATTAGCTTTCCAGCTAACTTAAAAAACCATCAGCAGATCAATTAACTATGCTAAATTTAGTTTTGCTAACTTTTAGTCTGCTAACGTTTTTTTTTTTTTTTTTTGCTGGCATAGTAAGTAAAGCCAAACCATTTGTAAACCCTAAAATCACACGTGTTAGTTCCTGTTTGCTGTGTTTTGCAGCAGTCACACAGCTGTGAGGATCTGAGCTCAACCCTACCCCACCAGAAGGGACCTGGCTGCCTGGCCGATACAAATTTAAATTCATTTTCATTTATATAATGCCAAATCACAACAGAGTTGCCTCAAGGTGGTTCACACAAGTAACCCCCAGAGCAGCAGTGGTAAGGAAAAACTCCTTCTGAGGAAGAAACCTCAAGCAGATCTTGGGATATTACAGGGGTCTCCAGTGACCTCGCTTCCCCCTGCCTCTCTTATCCCGTTTCGTTGATTTGAAAGACGGTATTAACCAGTCATTTAAATTTGGACACAATTACTCTAAGGGCTAGTCCACCATTCAGAGATTTATTGAACAGGATTTAAATGTCACAAATTTTGACAGAATTTATTTTTTAGAGAATGAGTGAGATAAACAAAAACATACCCAGACGTTCTGAGGGTCCCAGGAGCTGCAAGCTTCCAACCAGCAATCAGGTGTCCCAGCAAGCTGACAGCAAGGAGGAACCCCGAACAGTGGATTGGCCTTCTATTTATACCCTATGCTACTACAATGTTTTTCTGCTAATCTTGGGTGTTGTCCTTCATCTGGGTAGTCTTGATCCCTCGAGCATGGTCCTGCCCACACGCGCAGTGAAGTCTTCTGATAAGGTTTTTGGGCAACAACTGCTAACTGAAAAACTGTCAGCATATCTTCAGGACCTCACCGAAACAGGGACACATCACATTTACTTAGACATTTTTACATAGACTTTTGAAAATTATTATATACAGTGGGGAAAATAAGTATTTGACCCCCTGTCAGTTTTGCAGATTTTCCCACCTACAAAGAATGGAGAGGTCTGTAATTTTTATCGTAGGTACACTTCAACTGTGACAGACAGAATCTAAAAAAAAAAAAAATCCAGAAAATCACATTGTATGATTTTTTTTAAATAATTTATTTGTATGTTACTACTGCAAATAAGTATTTGAACACCTACCAACCAGCAAGAATTCTGGCTCACACAGACCTGTTAATTTTTCATTAAGAAGCCCTCTCATTCCGTACTCTTTACCTGTATTAATTGCACCTGTTTGAACTTGTTACCTGTATAAAAGACACCTGTTCACACACTCAATCAATCACACTCCAACCTGTCCACCATAGCCAAGACCAAAGAGCTGTCTAAGGACACCAAGGACAAAACTGTAGACCTGCACAAGGCTGGGATGGACTACAGGACAACAGGCAAGCAGCTTGGTAGAAGACAACAACTGTTATGATTATTTATTAGAAAGTGGAAGAAACACAAGATGACTGTCAATCTCCCTCGGTCTGGGATTCCATGCAAGATCTCACTTTGTGGGGTAAGGATGATTCTGAGAAAGCTCAGAACTACACAGGAGGACCTGGTCAATGACCTGAAGAGAGCTGGGACCACAGTCACAAAGATTACATTAGTAACACATGATGCTGTCATGGTGTAAAATCCTGCAGGGCAGCAAGGTCCCCCTGCTCAAGCCAGCACATGTCCAGGTCCGTTTGAAGTTCACCAGTGATCATCTGGATGATCCAGAGGAGGCATGGGAGGCACCTCCTCTTTAACTTCATCGCCAGGTGGCACTGAGGATCTCAAACACTCCCGGTGGCAGGTTTGGCTCTATTGAGCCACAACCCCAGACGGCCAATCAATCCGGGGATTGTGTTTTATCATCCATGGATAACCCAAAATAACTCTGGAGGTAGAAGATGTTACATAAAACACAATCTCCTCCCTGTGATTACCAGAGACAACCAAGGTTAAAGGCTGTGTCTGGTGTGTTATTTCTGGTAGTAGGGTGCCATCTAGTGCCCGCACCTTCAATGGTGAAGGAACAGCCACCAGAGGGAGCCCACAGCCTTAGCCCACCTACTATCCAGTAGGTTCCCTTCCGATCCTGTGTCGATCAGTGCTGGAGCGGTAAGGGTTAAATCCCCACAGAGGATTGTGACTGGGAGTCGTGCGCATTTGCGTGGGACACCCGTGTGGTTTGTATGGCTCACTCTTAGCCCAGTCTCTAAGGCTGAGCTTTGTTGTTTAACCGCCTGGGGCCCCTTATTCTGCACATGCTCATTAGAGCTGCAGTAAACACACTCTCCACGTGCCAGTCTCCTTTGTTTTCCCTTTACTGTCACTTTCGCCCTGCTCGTTTCCATAGCAACGTCAGCAGGGGGAGCTGGTGTAACACGGAGAGCCCTGGCTTTGGAGCGGGGAAAGGACGGCACTAGGTTGGATCTGGAGGGGAGAGGGACAGTGCGCACCCAGCCACGCCCTTCGTCTCGCTCCCGCTTGAATTCCTCAAGCCGATTGTCTAAGCGTATAACCAGATCAATAAGCCCATCTAAATCCCGCGGCTGATCCTTAGCCACCAGATGCTCCTTTAGGGCCGGAGACAACCCGTTTACAAAGGTGGCGCAGAGTGAGACTGCATTCCAACCGGACCTCGCTGCCGCGATGCGGAAGTCGATTGTGTGATCAGCAGCACTCCGCCGTCCCTGTCTCATTGACAGCAGCATATTTGAAGCGGCATTGCCTCTGTTGGGATGATCGACACCAGTCGAAACTCCCTTATAAACTCAGTATAAGTAGAGAGGACCCGTGAATCTCGTTCCCAGAGCGCCGTAGCCCAGGCGCATGCTCTGCCCCGAAGTAAATTAATTACGTAAGCCACCCAGCTGTGCTCAGACGCGTACATAACAGGCCGCTGTGAAAAAACGAGCACGCACTGCATCAGGAAGTCCACGCACATTTCAACACAACCACCGTACGGTTCCGAGGGACTTATGTAAGCTTCGGGCGACGAGGGGGGGGACCTCTGAACGACCACTGGATTAACTCTGTTTGGCGGCTGATCCACTGGAGGGGGGGTGGCTGCAGCCACGCCTGGTGTGCTCACATCTACCTGCGCGGTGAGAGCCTCCATCCAACGGCTGAGGTGAGCGTCCTGCTCAGTTAATAAATCCACCGAGCAGTGAGGTTAGACAGAATGTGCTGCAGCTCACCCAGCGATCCTCCTGGTGGATCCTGCGCACCTTGCACTTGCATTGATTGGTCAGTTGGTGGTAAAAGCCCCTCGGAGTCCATGACGTGGCCGAGTTATCCTGTAAGGAAAGTGAATGCACGGACCCACGTTAGGGGGCGTAAATGAATGGTCAATAGGAATACGAATAAATAACAATTTATTATGCAATGTGCAAACGCAGGTCAAATATGCTTAGTCCAATTCACAACAAAAAGGTGACACGTGGGCAGGCCCGAGGGTAGGAGACGGCTATCCAGAGAAGAGCCGGAACCCACAAAGCCCCACCGCCAACCGGAGGCCTGCAGTACACCAGAGCCGCCAAGACCCGACCTCCCCAGGTGGCCACCGTCCGAGGCTGCTGGATCGGTACTGCTGGCAGGAGCAAAAACAGGTTAGGGTGGGTGAGTGTTCACCCAGCAAACAGTCAGCAACTCACAGTTATCCTCTTGGAGGAATAAATCCAGATACTCCCAGAGTGCAGAGGAAAAACTGGAGGACATGCAGTGTCAAAGGTTATACTCAGTAAGTCAGAAGTGAGGAGTGGAGACGCCAACTCCTCCAACTTCCACAAACTCGGCTACAAGCTGCAAGTATAAGTCACAACTGCAAAGACTTCAGTTACAATCAATGTGCGTACGGCACAAAACGGCTGAGTAGTTTTACCTGTAAGGTAAGCTGATAACTCGGCAGAGTTATGGTGTCCTTCCCAGGCTTTTATGGTGTAGATGATGATGATGATGAGTGACAGCTGAAGATAGCCTAACGGGGCGCACCTGGTAGTGCCAACAGGTCCGTGCGCCCTCTGCAGGGCATAAAGGTGCCAGCATGGCAGGGCGCCATCTGGTGGTGGGCCAGCAGTACCTCCTTTTCGGCGGCCCACACAACACATTTCAAGGTCCTGGAGTAGCCTGGCCAGTCTCCAGACCTGAACTCAATAGAAAATCTTTGGAGGGAGCTGAAACTCCAAACCTGAAAGATTTGGAGAAGATATGTATGGAGGAGTGGACCAAAATCCCTGTTGCAGTGTGTGAAAACTTGGTCAAGAACTACAGGAAATGTCTGACCTCTGTAATGGCAGACAAATGTTTCTGTACCAATTGTAAAGCTCTGTTTTTTTCTAGGGGGTCAACTACTTATTTTATGGAATAAAATGCAAATTAATTATTTAAAAATCATATGATGTGATTTACTGGATTTTTTTTTTTTTTTTTTTTTGATTCTGTCTCTCACAGTTGAAGTGTACCTACAATAAAAATTACAGAGCTCTCCATTCTTTGTGGGTGGGAAAACCTGCAAAACTGACAGGGGGTCAAATACTTATTTTCTCCACTGTAAGTAACATATCTTCATGTCAGCTTGCTAAGAAACTAAACTAAAGCAAATGTAATCATAAAAATGACATGCCTTTAATTTGGTAGACACAATACACAATTCAACAGCATTTGAACATATAACCCAAGAGTATTTGAATATATAGATATCATATAATTAACCTTAGCTATTGATTACATGTTTAATAAGCACTGATAAATATTGATCACTATGAGCATATGAGTAATATATTCTTCAACAGCAATATTAATATATAAATGATGACTTCTAATTAAAGATAAATAACATTATGATGATACTGAATGGAGAAAAAAGCACAAAAGGTTAATGCATATTTTAAGCACATTTAGGATATATTCCTTCACAGACCAGACTCAAAGGGGTGACCCTCTGCTTGGGCCATGCTACAGACAAATGACAGAAAAGAGTAAAAAGCGTAGAACTATACTATGCCAGTATGCTAGCCATACAAAAGGGAAAATAAGTGCGTCTTAAGTCTGGACTTGAAAGTCTCCACAGAATCTGACTGTTTTATTGACACAGGGAGATCATTCCACAGGACAGGGGCATGATAAAAGAAAGAACAGAGGCACAATAAGAGAAAGGAAAAAAAAATCATTTACATTCACAGCATACAGTGCCCCTGACGTGGGCAAAAGGCATAAACAGAAAAGAAGGTTTGACTTATAGCTTGATTTAAAAAACAAACTAATTCCAGATGATTTATTGATATTAACATTAACTCTGTCATTTTTACAAAGTGAAAATATCACAAATATATATTTAGTTTCACATTCTGAAAGTTTTACCATTAAAAGTCACATATGTCAAAAGTCATTATGGGAAATTTAGCCTCCTCATCACCAGTTGGTTGGTTGGTTGTAAAAACAAAACATCACACAAGTTATTGTAATGTGTGTGTTGTTTTTTACAAATAAATCTGTATTTGTAAATACGAGGTCTGTTAGAAAAGTATCCAACCTTTTTATTTTTTCAAAACCATATGGATTTGAATCACGTGTGATTGCATCAGCCAAGCTTGAACCTTCATGCGCATGTGTGAGTTTTTTCACACCTGTCAGTTGCATCATTCACCTGTGAGCAGGCTTTGTGTGAGCAGTGGTCCACCCCTCTCGTCGGATTTTTATTGTGAATAAATGTCTGAACGATTTGGAGCTTTGCTGCATCAATTTTTTGTCGCGGCAGTGCCGAATGGCGCAAAGCAACACCGTGATGAAGCCTCACAGGACATGTTCTGGCATGTCCAGGCTCATCCACAATTTCTCGGATAGTCACATGACTGAAAAACCACCGAAATCCATCTGAAAGCCGTCCTGTGAGACCAACACGGAGGTGGTTTTGTGCCGCGCCATGAACGGCTCCGTGGCACATCCCTCTGCTTCTCTTTCCATGAAAAAAACTCCTGTAACAGTGGAATGTGCCGAAGAAGTCTTGATGTCCACGTCTCCTGCCATTTTTGTGTAAGTCAGACGACGTCCCGGATCAACAAAGCCTTAACGTTGGAAATGATCTGGTTGATTCAGCCTGTCGATCGGCGCTCGGAGCGCTCTCAGCAGCTGTGGGCGGTCTTTAAACCGGCTGGAGCACTCCTTAATCTGTGTAATCTCCATAAAATCATCCCTGAAAGCCATCTGAATTTTCCGAATGGTGTCCACCTGGAGGTCTCTCAGTTTCTGGAAAAAATTGATGCAGAAAAGCTCCAAATCGTTCAGACATTTATTCGCAATAAAAATCCGACGAGAGGGGTGGACCACTGCTCACACAAAGCCTGCTCACAGGCAAATTACGCAGCCGACAGGCGTGAAAAAACTCACGCATGCGCACGAAGGTTCAAGCTTGGCTGATGCAATCACATGTGATTCAAATCCATATGGTTTTTGAAAAAAATAAAAAGGTCAGAAACTTTTCTAACAGACCTCGTATGTATTTTTTCATTTGTAAAAAAAGGCTTTTGCAAAACTGAAAATTCTGTTTAAGTGTGATACAGCACACCGAATGTGACTGTGACAGATGGATGCTATTTACACTCACATCCAGTAGATGGCAGTGTTCTATGGAAGTTGACCCAATGTTTTTTTTCAAGAGGGGTTATTGCGGTGCATAAATCAAATAGGCACTCTCATCTTTCTAATTTATATTTGTGTTTCTTTTTTTTAATCACATCCACATCTCATCGATGTCATGGTAAATTACATGCCACAAACTCCTCACATTAATCTAATCCCATCTAACTCAGGCTTTTTAGGCTGTGCCACCCCAATTCATAAGCCACTGCCATTAAATATGAGGATGATGATGAATGATGAAAACGTTGGTGATTTTGCCAAGCTCGGTTTGTTTAAGCTCTTTTTAAGATTTAACTTATTTTTTGGAAAAAGACTAAATCAATCCAACTTAATGGAATCTACACCACCCACAAATCGGAAAGATAAACCATTGACATCCAACCTCCAGCTTTGAATTCATCCAAGATATTACTCATATCAGAATATAATACATAATACATCCACATAAACAGACAACATGCATTTCCACAGCACGGATGGAGGAGGTTATAAAACTTGTAGGCAAAGGCGTGGGTCAAAAAAATACAAACATCTGTTTTCTTTCTGCAGTCTTTTCATGTGGCACTTTAAACGTCCTTGTTTCACAGTTTTGAGGGTATGCCTGATTATCCCAGTCTGATAATAGGCGGGCTGTTGCTGTCCTGTCCCATTATTGAATGAACTAACAGGCTCCACCTCTGTTATGGCTTCCTGAGCAGCTGCAGCATGAGTTATTTCCTTGGCCTTAAAAAAGTCACAGCTGAATGACATGCAGTAAAATTCAGTTCATTAGTAATTATATAATCTGCTGGTCGCATTGCTGTCCTTAAATTACAAATGCAATGAGGCAAAGTACTGAAATGAAAATAGCCAACAGAAAGTCATTGTGTCCTGGGTGTGTGTTATAATAACTGACTTCAATTTTAGATTTCATATTAAAAGATGCCTTCACTGAACAGCTACAACAGCTTACAAGCTGCCCTCAACCCGCGCTCTGCCTACGTCTTCCACTTGCTCTCAACTCTGCACCTAGGTGGGCGGGCTGTTACCCTACGTGTGGATCAGTAAAGCTGTAAAGCTATGTGATAGGTTGAACAATGTTGCATTTGACAATTATATGTGATGACTGTTCGTGTTGTATATCCAAAACGGGTTGTGCCGTATCAAAAGTTTTCAGTTATATGTACACAATACCCTTGTGTATTTTATTTTATTAAATGGATTAGTAGTCTTTACACAATAAACTTGAGTATGACACCCTGTGCAATATTTACACTTGTGCATGTGCAAATGAGTGTATTGGGCAATGTGGAATACAACTTAGTACTGGAATGTGCAATTACAACCAGGCATTGAAGCACTTTGCACTTCTCACTTTAATATAGTACTTTTTCACCTCAACACCCATCATGAAACTCTTTTGCTTCCTCCACCTGTCAGCTACTTATTACCTATCAATTATTGTTACTTTGAATTGTAAATATTTGTATGTGTATTCTGTTTTAATTGTTTTTCTTTAATTTATTTTGGTATGTTGTGTGGTCTTAGTCTGTTTCTATGTTACTGGGACTACGGATAGAAATTAACATCTTGCTATAATCTGGCATATTTACATGTAACAATGTTCATTAATATGCATTGTCCCATTTCAAATAAACATATATATATATAAAACTAGATATATAAAACACAATATACATTATGGCAGCTGTCGCCCCAGAGGAGATATGAAGTTATCAAATAGGCCGAGGCCAGGGTCATGGTCATGGGACATACTGTCCAACATCACAGACAGTCCAAATAAATACCACAGGAACAGCCTCTGTTCCATTCACACCATAGACAAAATAAGAATTGGAGTCCACAATGATGTTTTTAGTCGTGTAACAATGAAGAGATTCAAATAGAAAATGTAAATGTACATTGGAACATATTAAACCAAATCAATGGCTTATTTTTAACATTAAAAATTGTTTAACATTGTTTTACTACTGCTTCAGCGTCTTCAGGATCATAAACATTTAAATGTCGGCCTGAGGCTCATACAGGACTGGTCACAGGAATGTTAACTGTGTCTATGTGACAAAAACAAAGTCAACATGCATTATACTGTTATGGTATTTTGGTCCCAACCTGGAAGTGTGGTTCACTGACTGGGAACTTGAGGCTTGCTCCAAAACAGAGCACATTTCTGTAAAAGCTCACTTTAAAAAGAGAGTAGAACCAAACATGTTGCTCCAGGTGTGTAGTGAGCGAGCACCTTGAATGGCAGCACCCTGACATCATTGTGTGAGTGCGTGTGTGAATGCAAGGCTTTAACGCCAAGTGCTTTGCGTTTCTGATTATACGTAGATGGAAAAAGCCCTATATAAATGCAGTTCATTTACTATGTTCACGACCTTGAACAAAAAAATGCATTTGGTCTGTGTAGATACTTTCCTTCTCCATGACAACTGTATGGTGTATTTTTTTTAAACTTCTTACGTAGTTTAAGACATTTTAATACATAAGGTTTTGTATAATTGTGAGCATGTTTTTTTCAAGTGACAGGGGCTACATTGTTCCTGTTGTAGCCTCTGACCTTAACGCTGAGTCTACTCGATGCTGAGCCACTCACTGTCGTGTTGTTGCTTTATCTGTTTGGAGTATTTTGTTACAAACACCTGGGCCTGTTTTCATAAAACAGTCTTAACTTGTTTCGTCAAATAAACTGGATAATGGATAACTGATGACATTTGTATTACCAGTTATCCATCTTCATGATGAAGTGGTATAGAGGAGGATTTTCTTAAAAAAGAAGACCTGAAAGTTTAGCTACTAATTGCCAGAAGGTACATCTGAGATGCAAGCCTGGATTTGATCTGTTTTGGTGAAAGAAAATCCTTCTCTGCTCTACTCCACTATGAAGCTAAGAGTAGTGATACAAAATGCAAAGCTTTCACTGTGCACAATTTCTCTAATCACAGCCACATAAGCCTATAACTTCTCCTGGGTTGTCTGGGTGTTTTGGTGGCTTTCCTCACTCTTCTACTTCTTCCACAGTCAATCAGTTTTTGAGAACTGTCTACTCCATGCAGATTTACCATAAAGTGCCATACTGTTTGTATTTAATTGATGTAAATAAAGTCCAAGACATATTCAGTGGCAGCTTTACCATCAGAGAGCCTCGTCCAAAACTACCACAAAAGACTCCAAGCTGTTGTTGATGTTAAAGAGGGCAATACACAGTATTAAGAACAGGGGTATGTAAACTTTGGATCAGAGTCACTTGGGTAGTTCTCTTGTCATTTTGATTTAAAAAGACGAAACACAGTTGTTTGACAATAAATGGCTTCACCCAACCACTAACCATGAGTGAAAAAAGTTTTCTGTTATCATTCATATTCTCTTAAAAATGGCCAAAAAAGCAAAAATTCTGCCAGGTTATGTAAACTTTTGAGCACAACTATAGTTCATGATAATGAACAACCTGGAAGTAAACAAAACTGTTGCGCACTGGAGTTGTCTCTTTGCAACAGCATGGGCGAGGCCCTGTGAAAACCGTTGATTCAAGTAAGACGGCTAATGTACAAGTTTAACCGTCAATGTGAAACGGTGATTAGTCAGATAATGTTGGGTGGCTAACTGCAGTCAAATGTTTATTAGACTAAAAGATTAGATTGCTTTATGAAACCGGGCCCAGGAATCATATGGCTTGTTGTGCAGTGAAGCATCTTTACAGATCATCTAAGACATCTCTGTTGCGGTGAAACTGAGTGAAACTCTCATCTTATTTAATGTCGTATGCTAATGGTGTGAGCACTGTTAGCAGCTGTCGGTAGGTCCACTTAACACATGATTACTGAGGAAACTCTCAGCTCATAACTTTTACTGTTCACACCAAAATAAATCATGAGGAGATCCACTGCACAGTCCCCAAAAATATGATTTAATATACGAGGTCTCTTAGATAATAAACCGACCCTTTTATTTTTTTTTTTAACTATATGGATTTGAATGACATGCGATTACACCAATCATGCTTGAACCCTCGTGCGCATGCGTGAGTTTTTTCACGCGTGTCGGTGACGTCATTTCCCTGTGGGCAGGCCTTGAGTGAGATGTGGTCCCGCCCTCTCGGCTGAATTCCTTTGTTTCACACGCTGCTCGAGACGGCACGCGTTGCTTTATCAAAATTTTTTCTGGACCTGTGAGGAATATCCGAGTGGACACTATTCGAGAAATTAAGCTGGTTTTCTGTGAAAAGTTTAACGGCTGATGTGAGATTATGGGGTGTTTCTGTCGGTGTAAGGACTTCCCACGGAGCGGGACGTCCTGCAGCGCTTCCAGGCGCTGTCGTTGGCCTGTTTCGAGCTGAAACCATCCTAATTTAAGGCTTAATTCACCCAGGACATCGTGAGAGAACAGAGAAGATTCAGAAGAGGCCGGCATGAGGAATTTATGCGGACATTCCACTGTTTAAGGACATTTTTTTAATGAAAGACGTACGCGCAAATTCACCGAGTCGTTTCCGTGACGACTCGGCAAATCTGTGTGCGCCGCGACAGGAAAAACACCTCCGTGTTGAAAACCATTTGTAGAATTCAGGCGGCTTTTAATGGCTTTCAACAAGTGAGTAACTGAGAAATTGTTTAACAGCTTGGGCATGTTCCAACTTGCCCGTTAAGATTTCCAACGGAGGTGTTTTTCCTGCCGCGACCCCCCGCGGTCGGGTCCAGCCCGACATGCGACTCTGCCCGCACGTTCTTTCATTACAAAATGACCGTTAACAATGGAATGTCCGAATAAACTCCTCATGCCGACTTCTTCTGAAAGTTCTCTGTTCTCTGACGACTTACTGCGTCAACAGAGCCTGAAATGTGGAAGTTTTCAACTTGAAACGGCGAGACGCTGCCGCCTCGAAGCGCAGATCGCCGTCAGGCGCCGTGGACCGTCCTTAAAGCGACACTACCAGACCAAAATCTCTCATCAGCCGTTAAAATTTTTACCGAAAACCAGCTGAATTTATTGAATGGTGTCCACTCAGTTGTGCCTTACAGTTTTGAAAAAATTTTTTATCAAACAAAGCAACAGTCTCTGAGCCATTCCTAAACAATAAAAAAAATCGACGAGCGTGTGGACGACTCCTCACTCAAACACTGCCCACAGGCGAATGACGTAACCGACAGGCGTGAAAAAACTCTCGCATGCCCACGAGGGTTCAAGCATGTCTGATGTAATCACACGTGATTCAAATCCATATGGTTTTTGAAAAAATAATAAGGTCGGATACTTTTCTAATAGACCTCGTACATCCAAACTGAAGTTAGCCTGTTAGCTGGTCCTTCAGACTTAATGAGAGGGGTGTGTTTTCATCTCACACGAGAAACCCATGCCCCACCCTTTATGCATTACTTAGTTCATTGTGAATCAGTGTGGGTGGGGCTCTCAACATGGCAACGCCCAGGCAAGGTTGTCATTGTGGTTGTTCAAGGTCTCCATAGAAAACCAGTGGATGACATCATGCAGGCCTTGTTCAAGTGTATGAGTATAACCAACAAATGCACCTGTTTCAACATTAACACAGTTTGTTCCCAATTTGTAAATACTGTCATGCCACCTCAAAGCATTAAAGTTATGCTATGTTATGTGAGGGGTGTTGTGTTTTTTTTTTCATTTGCCTTGAATTTCCTTCTACAAGAGTGCAGTGGGCCCCAGACCCAGGGTCTAAAGCTGCACCCTTAACATTACTGACTTTGTATCAGAGGGGCTCGCTTCAAGATGGTGACCTTTCCTCTCCTCAAATACTGCCTTTGATCTCCTGCCCGACTTCTCAAGTTTGAGTAAGCGGTTGCAGTTTCACTGGATTCTTTTAGCCCATTGATGGTGTTGTTGCTGGGGTCCAGGATCAGAACTATCTGGTGGATGACACCGCTGATCTGGTGGATGACCCAGCTGAGTGCTGCTACAGAGGAGATGTCTCCCCGCAGCACTGGGAGAGGTGTTGTGGCATGTTGTTGTGGTGTGAGGGGTGTTGTGGCATCATGGTTTGCACGGTGGACTGTGACACCTGAAATCCAAGTGTGTTTCCTGATCACAACCACGTTCCCAACTGGCACTGTCAGAGCTGAGTGTTGTACTCTGCAGCAGTGTTAACTTTGAGCTGGAGAAGTGAGAGACACATGCTGTGCCCCCCCCCCCCCCCCCCCCCCCCCCCCCCCCACACACACACACAAAATTATTGTGTTGTGTGTGGTAGTGCTGTTCACCTGAAACAGAAGATGTCCAGGTATGCTGTCACAGAGTTTTCGCAGCATGGAACATGGTTGCATGGAGGCACTGATGCTTGAAGTAAGATGACTCACATGATGTTGCTAATTATAATTGCATACATATCTGTCACAATGTAGATATTCAGCTTGGAACACACTGTTGGTGTGGGTAATTAACTTGGTGTACACTCCCGGTGTAGATGCTCAATGTGGTGTAGTGGCCTTGGGGAGGTGAGGAGACCCAACATGGCGTGAGTAATGGTGTGGACATGGGGAGAAAGCTTGTGGCAGGCAGGCAGCAAAGAACAGAGGAACATTTAAAGGTTCTGATATTAAAAGGAAAAAAAAAAAACAGATGCTCAGAAGATATATTCAAAGCGTGGATACTAGACTGGTGGTGCAGTGACCTGATGGAGTGGCTGAAGATCTATGAGTGATACAGTGCTGCTAATGATGTCTTAATGGAGAAGTAGATAAGATTCAAGTTTCTCTACTATGGAAACCACCTGGACAACTGAGAGCCTACACAGAAACATCTTAATGGAGAAGTGGAAAAGAGGAGATGATGCTCGTTGGAATCCAGGTGAGTCACACCCATGGCATGGACATGGTGTGTGTCTCGTGTCTCTAAGAGACACACCGGGTGAGGACAAAACACAGGGAAAAGGGGAAAAAACAGTAGATCAAAAACCAACAGCAGGATATAGACAAAAAAACTGTCAGCTGATCTGTCAACAATGTATTGATGTGCCTTAAATCTTTTCAGTGGTACCATATACCTTTGGCCACACAGGCAGCCTAGGAATGCTCTCACATTGGAACTACTGCCAGTACACTATCTGACAATATACCTACACATTTACACTCTGGGTCCTTGTGCACTGAAATGTGGTTATAGCTGAGTAGAGATAAATGATGGATCATTTTAATCAAAGTGATAATTTTGAAGCATGCAGTTTCCAAATTTCAAGAGCAGCATTTTAATTTGGGTCGAACTAATTTTATTAACACAGTTTCAGTGGGGTGTTAATAATACTCTATAAGTAGTCTACTGCATGTGACATTTTCAAGCTCAGTCAAGGATTCTGAGAGAAGCACTGCTCTGCCTCATTTTTATTGGTTTTCAAGACCAATAAAACACACTGTCTTTTTGTCATTTTAACAGAGCAGAAGACTGATCGCTTATCTCCATAAACACTTTGTGATCACAAAGGGATGTTATGTTTCAGAAATAGTTCAGGATAAATGTCTGACAGCAGTTTAAGAGTCACCGTGTAGTGTGGCCTCAAATCTGCCAAGTCTTTTTGATTAAAATGGTGTGGCGAATCCTGAAAATCTATACATGCATAAAAGAAAAAAAAAATACACAAGTAAAACTCAAAATTCCTGATTAAGAAACAAGCTCAAGGACATCGTATAAATAACAACAGGGGTGCCAAACCTTTTTTGAACCGAAATCTACTTTTAAAGTTGACATCGTATCGCCAGCTACAAAGCATTATCAAAGGTCACGGCGCAATATTGGTGCAATTTATTGTGCACCAATATAATGACACAATTTCCTGGCACAAAGATAAAGTTTTAACAGTAATAATGCATTATTGAAGAAAATATGCATGGTGCAAAGAATAAGCACAAGTACAACACAACAAACAACTCAAATTACACAACTATTTAAAGTTGGAAAAGTTGTTCCCTACCTTAGCTGGACTTGTAGCAGTGAGAGGAGACAAAAAGTAAGAAAGGCTAAATCCAAAGCTGTGTATATTCAGCATGGTTTGAACATTTCAGAAATTCTTTAATTTCAGGCAACAATTCAAAAAACCATTCCAGAAATTTACCTGTGCTGAGCCACCTAACGTCTGTGTGCAACAGTCCTCCAGCTGCATATGGAATAACAAAAATAAAGAAAGAAAAAATAAAATCCGGTCATCTTTATCAAAAGCAGTACATCGCGGTATTAAGAGTCAGTTTACCTCTGTATTATATTTATAAACTGTTGAAATCCTTTGTCTGAGACGTTGCTGGAGACGGCGCGCGTTGCTTTATCAAAATTTTTTCAGGACCTGTGAGGGATATCCGAGTGGACAGTTTTCGAGAAATTCAGCTGGTTTTCATGAAAAGTTTAACAGCTGATGAGAGATTGTGGAGTTTCTTTCACTTTAAGGACAGCTCACAAAGCGGATCGGCGCGGCACGGTCAGAGGTGGCATCCGTCTGGCTGTTTCGAGCTGAAAACATCCTAATTTAAGGCTCTGTTCACCCAGGACGTCGTCAGAGAACAGAGAAGTTTCAGAAGAAGTCGGCATGAGGAGTTTATGCGGACATTCCACTGTTAAAGGAGATTTTGTAATGAAAGAACGTGTGGGCAAATTCGCCGAGTCATTTCCGTGACAACAACGCAAATCCGTCTGCGCCGCGACAGGAAAAACACCTCCGTGTTGAAAACCATTTGTAAAATTCAGGCAGCTTTTGATGGCTTTCAACAAGTGAGTATCTGAGAAATTGTTTAACAGCTGGGCATGTTCCAACTTGTCCGTTAAGGTTTCCAATGGAGGTGTTTTTCCTGTCGCGACCCCCCGCGGTCGGGTCCGGCCCGACATGCGAATCTGCCCGCACGTTCTTTCATTACAAAATCTCCTTTAACAGTGGAATGTCTGCATAAACTCCTCATGTCGACCTCTTCTGAAACTTCTCTGTTCTCTGACGACGATGTGGGTGAACAGAGCCTGAAATGTGGACGTTTTCAGCTTGAAACAGCGAGACGACGCTGCCTCGGAGCGCAGATCTGCCCCAGGCTCCGTGGGCCGTCCTTAAAGCGACACTAACAGACCAAAATCTCTCATCAGCCGTTAAAATTTTCACCGAAAACCAGCTGAATTTATCGAATGGTGTCCACTCAGTTGTGCCTTATAGTTTTTGAAAACATTTTTATCAAACAAAGCAGCAGTCTCTGAGCCATTCCTAAACAGTGAAAAAAACGACGAGAGGGTGGGCGACTCCTCACTCAAAGACTGCCCACAGGCGAATGACGTAACCGACAGGAGTGAAAAAACTCTCGCATGCCCACGATGGTTCAAGCATGTCTGATGTAATCACACGTGATTCAAATCCATATGGTTTTTGAAAAAAATAAGGTCGGATACTTTTCTAATACACCTCGTACATCACAGTATTAAGAGTCAGTTTACCTCTGTATTATATTTATAAACTGTTACAGGAATGGTTCACCTGTGTTGCTTTTGTAAACATTACACAAAACGAACACATGAAAAATAAATAAATAAAAAATAAAATCCGAAACACGGTCATCTTTATCAAAAGCAGTACATCGCAGTATTAAGAGTCAGTTTACCTCTGTATTATATTTCTAAACTGTTACAGGAATGGTTCACCTGTGTTGCTTTTGTAAACATTACACAAAATGAACACATGAAAAATAAATAAATTAAAAATAAAAATCCGAAACACGGTCATCTTTATCAAAAGCAGTACATCGCAGTATTAAGAGTCAGTTTACCTCTGTATTATATTTCTAAACTGTTACAGGAATGGTTCACCCGTGTTGCTTTTGTAAACATTACACAAAATGAACACATGAAAAATAAATAAATAAAAAATAAAATCCAAAACACGGTCATCTTTATCAAAAGCAGTACATCGCAGTATTAAGAGTCAGTTTACCTCTGTATTATATTTATAAACTGTTACAGGAATGGTTCACCCGTGTTGCTTTTGTAAACATTACACAAAATGAACACATGAAAAATAAATAAATAAAAAATAAAATCCAAAACACGGTCATCTTTATCAAAAGCAGTACATCGCAGTATTAAGAGTCAGTTTACCTCTGTATTATATTTATAAACTGTTACAGGAATGGTTCACCTGTGTTGCTTTTGTAAACAGTACACAAAACGAAGACATGAAAAATAAATAAAAAATAAAATCCAAAACACAGTCATCTTTATCAAAAGCAGTACGAGGTCTATTAGAAAACTAACCGGCAGTTTTATTAAAAAAAAAAAAAACTATATAGATTTGAATCACGTGCGATTACACCAGACATGCTTGAACCCTCGTGCGCATGCGTGTGTTTTTTCACGCATGTCGGTGACGTCATTCGCCTGTGGGCAGGCTTTGAGTGAACACTGGTCCAGCCCTCTCGGCTGAAATCCTTTGTCTGAGACGTTGCTGGAGACGGCGCGCGTTGCTTTATCAAAATTTTTTCAGGACCTGTGAGGGATATCCGAGTGGACACTATTCGAGAAATTCAGGTGGTTTTCGTGAAAAGTTTAGCGGCTGATGAGAGATTGTGGAGTTTCTTTCGCTTTAAGGACAGCTCACCAAGTGGATCGGCGCGATCAGAGGTGGCATCCGTCTGGCTGTTTCGAGCTGAAAACATCCTAATTTAAGGCTCTGTTCACCCAGGTCGTCGTCAGAGAACAGAGAAGTTTCAGAAGAAGTCGACATGAGGAGTTTATGTGGACATTCCACTGTTAAAGGAGATTTTGTAATGAAAGAACGTGCGGGCAAATTCGCTGAGTCGGTTCCGTGACGACGACGCAAATCCGTCTGCGCCGCGACAGGAAAAACACCTCCGTGTTGAAAACCATTTGTAAAATTCAGGCAGCTTTTGATGGCTTTCAACAAGTGAGTATCTGAGAAATTGTTTAACAGCTGGGCATGTTCCAACTTGTCCGTTAAGGTTTCCAATGAAGGTGTTTTTCCTGTCGCGACCCCCCGCGGTCGGGTCCGGCCTGACATGCGAATCTGCCGCACGTTCTTTCATTACAAAATCTCCTTTAACAGTGGAATGTCCGAATAAACTCCTCATGTCGACCTCTTCTGAAACTTCTCTGTTCTCTGACGACGGCCTGGGTGAACAGAGCCTGAAATGTGGAAGTTTTCAGCTTGAAACAGCAAGACGCCGCCGCCTCGGAGCGAGGATCGGCCCCAGGTGCCGTGGGCCGTCCTTAAAGCGACACTTACAGACCAAAATCTCTCATCAGCCGTTAATATTTTCACCGAAAACCAGCTGAATTTATCGAATGGTGTCCACTCAGTTGTGCCTTACAGTTTTTGAAAAAAATTTTATCAAACAAAGCAGCAGTCTCTGAGCCATTCCTAAACAATGAAAAAAAAGACAAGAGGGTGGGCGACTCCTCACTCAAAGACTGCCCACAGGCGAATGACGTAACCGACAGGAGTGAAAAAACTCTCGCATGCCCACGAGGGTTCAAGCATGTCTGATGTAATCACATGTGATTCAAATCCATATGGTTTTTGAAAAAAAATAAGGTCGGATACTTTTCTAATACACCTCGTACATCGCAGTATTAAGAGTCAGTTTACCTCTGTATTATATTTATAAACTGTTACAGGAATGGTTCACCTGTGTTGCTTTTGTAAACATTACACAAAACGAACACATGAAAAATAAATAAATAAAAAATAAAATCCAAAACACGGTCATCTTTATCAAAAGCAGTACATCGCAGTATTAAGAGTCAGTTTACCTCTGTATTATATTTATAAACTGTTACAGGAATGGTTCACCCGTGTTGCTTTTGTAAACATTACACAAAACGAATGCACAAAAAAAAAATAAATAAAAAATAAAATCCGAAACACGGTCATCATCATTAACAAAATCGCTAAATCATAGAATTAATAGTCACAGTTTAACTGAGCTAAGAGCTCACTATTTGCATTCACAAACACAACAAATGCACAAAAATAAATGAATAAAAATACTGACTTTTGAACTATTTACATACCATTTTTGTCCACAGTGTAACTTATTTTGGCTCTTTAAGCTGTTATGTTGCTTCAAAAATGTTTTTCTCATTTTAATTTTTTTTTCTCCTCTGCATCCTGCACCATAGAAGAAGAAGAAGATGAGCCCTCTTCTTCTTTTATGGCTTTTAACGGCATCCTTACTGGTTCAGTGCTGCCACCTTCTGCATCAGTCTGTTATAGCAGCACTGTCCATTACAGCACCAGTGTCATGCGATTGACTGGAACTCAGCTGGTGATCTCTTACGCGTAGCTAGGGGTGGGCCTGGATGGGCCTGGGCCCGCCCACTTGTCATCCAGGCCCGCCCAATCCAATGAAAAGGCACTGGAGTGTCAGTCACTCAGGTGACTGACACTCGACAGTCACCTGTTGTTGCCTCATTGTATTCCTATGATATGGTATTGCATTAACACTGAGCGACAATTAATAAATTTTGTCCAAAAAATCTAGTTCATCTTCTGTGATTTTTATTAATTAATTTTCAGAGTACAGTGGTCCCTCGCTATAATGCGGTTCACCTTTCACGGCCTCGCAGTTTCACGGATTTTATTTAACGGCGCATTGTGTTCTGCGTCCTTATCAGGCAGGCTGGTTGCGGCACCGGTCGGCATCACCACGATTGCTCTCACTGCCTCCGATGCACTTTCTGTGGGATCGTGGCCACCGAGAGAGGACTTGGATTCTCTGCGGGTCCCGCATCCATACCTCCGGAGGCAGTGAGCGAAGGGAGAGTACGCGCATTGTGTTCTGCGTGTGTCTGTTTATAATCTTCTCACACAGAAGAAAAAAGAGAGTGTTTACACAAGAGAGAAAAGTGAGAAAATGTTAATGCCTGTTTGAGAAAAGTGTATAAAGTGTGTAGTGAGGGGTTTTACAGCCTTAAAACAACTATAATAATTGCAAAGAATAATGCTGACTACTTCACGGATTTCGCTTATCGCGGGTTATTTTTAGAATGTAACTCCCGCGATAAACGAGGGAGCACATTTTTCCTCAAATAAATAGTCTTCTGCGGACCCTCATCACAATGCCAATAACAACATGCACTGTCGAACGGCTGTTTTCTACTGTTAATCGGATAAACTTCTAACATCTGGCCAGGGGCAGCGGTTGGTGGTCCCCACCTCATCCATTTCAGACGTCTGTGTCAGTGTGGGCTCTTGAATGTATGTGTTGCAATTCATGTCCCTGCTGTCTATCCTCTGTGGGGGTTTTTTAATATCCAGTGGTGCATTCTCAGTTTTGTATTTACTCTACTTCCTGTTTTATTTTGACACTGTATTCTCTGTTCTTATTTGGTTTGCTTTCTTCCTCTTTGTGTTCACACCTGAATTCATTCAGCCAGCAAGACACCTGTGGTCATTTGTAATCACCTCTCTGTCTATTTAAACTCAGTTTTTTCAGATTACTGTTTGTTGGTTCCCCATTGTTTTTTGCCCTAGTGTTTGCTGTGTGTTTAGGTTTTCCAAGTTAGCTGTCTTGCTTTAGGACCCCTTCACACATAGTACGAATTTGGTCGATTTATGCAGAAAGTG
This sequence comes from Thalassophryne amazonica, assembly GCF_902500255.1. Classification (NCBI taxonomy): domain Eukaryota; kingdom Metazoa; phylum Chordata; class Actinopteri; order Batrachoidiformes; family Batrachoididae; genus Thalassophryne; species Thalassophryne amazonica. The sequence continues at coordinate 95,554,229 of NC_047113.1, read as the reverse complement.
TGCATTGAAGCAGGAATCGTATGCATTACGTGTAAAATCGTAGCTGCCTCCAACGCTTTGTACACCTGTGATTATTTGCGCAGACCAGCCACTGAAAGACAGAGTATGTGCTGTGTGAACCCATCGAACCCTCTCGCGACAGGTGTCGGCCAAATTCCTGCTGACACACACGAACATCTAATGGCCCAGTCACACGTCACTTAACGAAGGGCAACAAAGCCCTAACGAAACAAGAAATCTGGACTTTCATTGACTTTTGTTGGCATAGTTTAACCTTTGCTCAGCTTTGTTCCTGCAGCTGGCACTTTATCATGATTTAAAAAAAAAAATAAAATAAAAAAAAAATATATATATATATATAATAGCCACATAATAATAAACAAATTATTAACCTTGTTTGCTCGGTCTGTATGTGGATATCAGACCTCTGTGATTTTCGTACGGGCCTCGCTGGTGCTTGGTCTATGCTAACAACTTGGTCTATTTCAAATCAAATCAAATCAATTTTATTTATATAGCGCCAAATCACAACAAACAGTTGCCCCAAGGGCGCTTTATATTGTAAGCCAAAGCCATACAATAATTACGGAAAAACCCCAACGGTCAAAACGAGCCCCTGTGAGCAAGCACTTGGCAACAGTGGGAAGGAAAAACTCCCTTTTAACAGGAAGAAACCTCCAGCAGAACCAGGCTCAGGGAGGGGCAGTCTTCTGCTGGGACTGGTTGGGGCTGAGGGAGAGAACCAGGAAAAAGACATGCTGTGGAGGGGAGCAGAGATCAATCACTAATGATTAAATGCAGAGTGGTGTATACAGAGCAAAAAGAGAAAGAAACACTCAGTGCATCATGGGAACCCCCAGCAGTCTAAGTCTATAGCAGCATAACTAAGGGATGGTTCAGGGTCACCTGATCCAGCCCTAACTATAACCTTTAGCAAAAAGGAAAGTTTTAAGCCTAATCTTAAAAGTAGAGAGGGTGTCTGTCTCCCTGATCTGAATTGGGAGCTGGTTCCACAGGAGAGGAGCCTGAAAGCTGAAGGCTCTGCCTCCCATTCTACTCTTACAAACCCTAGGAACTACAAATAAGCCTGCAGTCTGAGAGCGAAGCGCTCTATTGGGGTGATATGGTAATATGAGGTCCCTAAGATAAGATGGGACCTGATTATTCAAAACCTTATAAGTAAGAAGAAGAAATTTAAATTCTATTCTAGAATTAACAGGAAGCCAATGAAGAGAAGCCAATATGGGTGAAATATGCTCTCTCCTTCTAGTCCCTGTCAGTACTCTAGCTGCAGCATTTTGAATTAACTGAAGGCTTTTCAGGGAACTTTTAGGACAACCTGATAATAATGAATTACAATAGTCCAGCCTAGAGGAAATAAATGCATGAATTAGTTTTTCAGCATCACTCTGAGACAAGACCTTTCTAATTTTAGAGATATTGCGCAAATGCAAAAAAAGCAGTCCTACATATTTGTTTAATATGTGCATTGAATGACATATCCTGATCAAAAATGACTCCAAGATCTCTCACAGTATTACTAGAGGTCAGGGTAATGCCATCCAGAGTAAGGATCTGGTTAGACACCATGTTTCTAAGATTTGTGGGGCCAAGTACAATAACTTCAGTTTTATCTGAGTTTAAAAGCAGGAAATTAGAGGTCATCAATGTCTTTATGTCTGTAAGACAATCCTGCAGTTTAGCTAATTGGTGTGTGTCCTCTGGCTTCATGGATAGATAACGCTGGGTATCATCTGCGTAACAGTGAAAATTTAAGCAATGCTGTCTAATAATACTGCCTAAGGGAAGCATATATAAAGTGAATAAAATTGGTCCTAGCACAGAACCTTGTGGAACGGCATGCTCTAATCTCTGTAATAAAATTTTATGGTCAACAGTATCAAAAGCAGCACTGAGGTCTAACAGAACAAGCACAGGGATGAGTCCACTGTCTGAGGCCATAAGAAGATCAATTGTAACCTTCACTAGTAACTAATGAAAATAACTAAGACAGAACAATTGGAGAGAAAGAGTCTAAACAAATACCGGCATCACTGAAAGCAGCTAAAGAGAACGATATGTCTTTGGGATGGTTATGAGTAATTTTTTCTCTAATAGTTAAAATTTTATTAGCAAAGAAAGTCATGAAGTCATAACTAGTTAAAGTTAAAGAAATACTCGGCTCAATAGAGCTCTGACTCTTTGTCAGCCTAGGTACAGTGCTGAAAAGAAACCTGGGGTTGTTCTTATTTTCTTCAATTAGTGATGAGTAGTAAGATGTCCTAGCTTTACGGAGGGCTTTTTTATAGAGCAAAAGACTCTTTTTCCAGGCTAAGTGAAGATCTTCTAAATTAGTGAGACGCCATTTCCTCTCCAACTTACAGGTTATCTGCTTTAAGCTGCGAGTTTGTGAGTTATACCACGGAGTCAGGCATTTCTGATTTAAGGCTCTCTTCTTCAGAGGAGCTACAGCATCCAAAGTTGTCCTCAGTGAGGATATAAAACTACTGACGAGATAATGTATCTCACTCACAGAGTTTAGGTAGATACTCTGCCCTGTGTTGGTATATGGCATTGGAGAACATAAAGAAGGAATCATATCCTTAAACCTAGTTACAGCGCTTTCTGAAAGACTTCTACTGTAATGAAACTTATTCCCCACTGCTGGGTAGTCCATCACAGTAAATGTAAATGTTATTAAGAAATGATCAGACAGAAGGGGGTTTTCAGGGAATACTGTTAAGTCTTCAATTTCCACACCATAAGTCAGAACAAGATCTAAGGTATGATTAAAGTGGTGGGTTGACTCATTTACATTTTGAGCAAAGCCAATCGAGTCTAACAATAGATTAAATGCAGTGTTGAGGCTGTCATTCTTAGCATCTGTGTGGATGTTAAAATCGCCCACTATAATTATCTTATCTGAGCTAAGCACTAAGTCAGACAAAAGGTCCGAAAATTCACAGAGAAACTCACAGTAACGACCAGGAGGACGATAGATAACAACAAATAAAACTGGTTTTGGGGACTTCCAATTTGGATGGACAAGAGTAAGAGTCAAGCTTTCAAATGAATTAAAGCTCTGTCTGGGTTTTTGATTAATTAATAAGCTTGAGTGGAAGATTGCTGCTAATCCTCCCCCTCGGCCCGTGCTACGAGCGTTCTAGCAGTTAGTGTGACTCGGGGGTGTTGACGCATTTAAACTAACATATTCATCCTGCTGTAACCAGGTTTTTGTAAGGCAGAATAAATCAATATGTTGATCAATTATTATATCATTTACTAACAGGGACTTAGAAGAGAGAGATCTAATGTTTAATAGACCACATTTAACTGTTTTAGTCTGTGGTGCAGTTGAAGGTGCTATATTATTTTTTCTTTTTGAATTTTTATGCTTAAATAGATTTTTGCTGGTTATTGGTGGTCTGGGAGCAGGCACCGTCTCTACGGGGATGGGGTAATGAGGGGATGGTAGGGGGAGAGAAGCTGCAGAGAGGGGTGTAAGACTACAACTCTGCTTCCTGGTCCCAACCCTGGATAGTCACAGTTTGGAGGATTTAATAAAATTGGCCAGCTTTCTAGAAATGAGAGCTGCTCCATCCAAAGTGGGATGGATGCCGTCTCTCCTAACAAGACCAGGTTTTCCACAGAAGCTTTGCCAATTATCTATGAAGCCCACCTCATTTTTTGGACACCACTCAGACAGCCAGCAATAACCGGGTGTCATTACTGCCGACGTGAATTACAATCTTACCAAATTTACGCTTAGCCTTAGCCAGCACTTTCAAATTTCCTTCAATGTCGCCTGCTCTGGCCCCCGGAAGACAATTGACTATGGTTGCTGGTGTCGCTAACTTCACATTTCTCAAAACAGAGTCGCCAATAACCAGAGTTTGATCCTCGGCGGGTGTGTCGCCGAGTGGGGAAAAACGGTTAGAAATGTGAAGGGGTTGGCGGTGTACACAGGGCTTCTGTTTAGCACTACGCTTCCTCCTCATAGTCACCCAGTCAGCCTGCTTTCCCGGCTGCTCGGGATCCGCTGGAGGGGAAATAACGGCGGCTAAGCTACAATGGTCCACACCGACTACAGGGGCCTGGCTAGCTGTAGGATTTTCCAAGGTGCGGAGCCGAGTCTCCAATTCGCCCAGCCTGGCCTCCAAAGCTACGAATAAGCTACACTTATTACAAGTACCATTACTGCTAAAGGAGGCCGAGGAATAACTAAACATTTCACACCCAGAGCAGAAAATTGCGGGAGAGACAGGAGAAGCCGCCATGCAAAACCGGCTAAGAGCTAGCAGCTGCGCTAAGCTAGCAGATTCCTAAAAACACACAAAGTGAATAATGTGTAAATAATTTAGAGGTGATTCAGCAGAGGGAGTGCTTTAGTTAAGGCACGTGAAGATTACACTGTGAAACAAATCGTTATCTAGTTAACTAGATCAATCTAACTGTGCAGATTAAACAGCTAACAGATACAGCAAAACACCGCTGTGCTCCGGAACACGAAGTGATACAATACCGCAGTGTCGGTAAGTGGACACAGGTTGGCTATTCCCCATACAGACCTCGTACTCAGGTAATAATCCTTCATGCATGCACCATGCTAATGGCCACCTTCACACATAACACAAAGTTGGGCGAAAGAAGCAGAAAACAGCCAAAAACCCACAAACAAAAAACAAAATGGGGAACCACAACACATTCCACTTGCTGATAGGAGGGACACATGGTCAGACAGGTGTGAATGATATCTGGCGACAGTTTTATGGATGCACATGAACACAGTGCAAGCACCTGAAATGTGTGACACCACATCATGCCGTTGCTGTGGGTAAAAAACAAACCATACACCAAAAAAAATTAATTAATTAATCCCTCTTATTGAGCGGACAATAAAAGTATGATCCTTCTGTTCCTCTGTATATGACCCATGGTCACAGACATACCGTCATGAACTGACATGAATGAAGCGGTGTGCTATCACATCCACAACTGCTGGCGCCGCTCCAGCCAGCCCCACGTGCGTATCCATGCAGCCCCACATGTCCAGCAAACAGTGCGCTGAAGGACACCATGTGGACCATAGCTAATGTGGGTGATGTGACATTCAGATTGTGAGCTGAGTGTTGTAGGTCCATGGCCTCGATTCACTCTAATTAAATAAAGTACATTAATGCTGTAAAAACCTGAGTTTTCAACTGGAGACAGAGACAGTGTTTCCACCCCCAGTTGAGAAATTCCTAAGTCATCTGGAGATCTTCAAATAAGTTTGGAGACATCCCCCAATGGTCCAACACTGCTTCTCAGAGGAAAAACAAAATTGTAATTCAGAGTTCTTCAAAGGGGAGCCCTTGCCTTTTACTGGTTAAATTTCAGTCATTATGAATTACATGACATTATAATGGCTTCATGTCAGAATCTGAGCTTCCCCAGGCCAGGAGAACCCAAATTTTATGATCAAACTAAGGCAGGAACCTCTCAAGACTTCAAAATGTCCCCCACGACAAGATGTGGCCATAAATCTTTGAGTCTCCACAACCAGCTACTTTCTTTTTTCTAAGTGAAGAAAGACATTCTTTTAAATTAAAAGAATTATGACAGTATTCTTTTATTTTATATATATATAAAGAACAAGACTTATAATGTTTGTTTGTATTGATTATTCAAACAAAATGCTTTGCATGTAATCATTCCAGTTTAGTGACATGTGCTCAGTTTAACTGATGTGTGTATGTGAGACCTTTCTGCATTATCTAAAATGTTGAGATTGAAGTATTCTGTTTTAACCCAGAGGATGTGTTTAAGTGACGATGAATAATGTGTCCATTTGAGTGTCTTAGAATAATAGTATTTCAAATTAATGTGTTTTAATAGTTGAGTCATTTGAGTCTGCTCTGAGTACATGAAGTTTTCTGTGAGATTACACACCCTAAATGGACAGAGTTTGGTGACATCAGTCTCCCTTTAAGAAGTTAGGACAGAGCCTCGCTCGATCCTTCTCCCTTCTACATGTTCCTTTTCTTTCTTTGCTCTCTTCTTTGTAAATGCTTCATTTTTATTTTTGGGCCAACGCCCCATTGCTAAGCTAGGCTACCACGTGGCATTCATTCATTCTTTACTTTTGACAGACTTAAAGTTTAACCTGACGCCTTAAGGTGCATCAAGTCTTTTGAATTTTTAAGAGAACTTCCGTGCTGAGCTTTTCAAATTAAGAGCGAATTTACATAAAAGCGGCTTTTCCTTTTCATTATAATTTTTCAACCCTCTTAAAGTTTTACTTTTTTCTAAATTCACAAAGACTTTTAATTTGGCTCCAACAACTTTTTTTTAAAGCTACCAGACACCATTTTCAACAAACACCTTCTACCTCTGGGTTCCTGCAAGCTGACAACGGAGCTGATTTCAAACCAGCAGCTAACCTGTCGGTAAAGCCAGCCGACACAAGCCCTGGGATCACTCTGGCACACCTCTGAGTTGACCCCTCCGACCCAGGTGAGCTCATGCTGCCCAGAGCATGAATATCCACGACAGACAAAACAACACTTCAACAGCAGCTAAGTGATCCAGGAAAAGGGTTTGTTGTCTATGGATACAAAGTGGCTAATTTTAATCCTTTGGCTCCCTTTTAAACATATTCATGCTTGTTTAATGTTTTTCTTAATTGGCTTCAAAATTCATCACTAAATTCCAATAAGATTTATTTCTTAAAGTTTTAAGCTTTATGTCTCTTTCTTCCAACGTCTCATGAGTGAGTAAGAAAATTGTTTCCGTGAATGAACTTATTTTTAATCACTGTCCATAAAATGCCAGTAAAATGTTTATTTCTTGTATAAATTGTAAATATTTCTGCTGTGGTTTATTTTGTGTACAGAAGGAAACTCTTGCTCAACCGTATCATGAGAATTCAGACTTCAGATCAGAGATTGATTAAATTAAATCAAGACGGATTAATTCATTTGAGACTGATAAATTAATGTTTAAATTATAGTACCTATGCTATAAAAAAAGAATAATAGGTGGTGCGCCAAGAAATAATTAAATAATAAGTATTAAACCCTAAATTAATTATTTTGGTGACCCGTTACATTGGGCCTAGTCCAATCTAATTCAATTTGGGAGTTTAACTACTCATTCACTATAAAATGGTTCCCTGTGTGTGTGCGATTCAGTAATAACTTATTTTATTAAATAAATGTTACATGTTATGGTTCCCCGGTGTGAGCCGATCGCGTTTTATTCCATAAATAAATGCTACAGTGTACACATGACCAGACAGTTCTTTTCCCATGGAACAGCCTGCTGATATGCATGCTGACACAGTCGCTCTCGTCCATTGCAAAGGCGATGTGTTTTTATGTATTTCCATGTGAGGACAGCATGCCCACGCATGCGCCTCACGGTGGAGTGTTTTAAGGCCATGTCCGTCATAACGTGTTCTCCAGCTGTGATTTGCAAGTCCACAGATCTCAACAACAGTGGCTGGCACGAACATATCCATCTGACCAAAAGATATAAGTTCAGAGGAAAGTGTCACTCTCTGTTCCTTTGTTATGTGATTATTTATGTTATGTATCTGCTATGTAATTATGTATGGAGTTATTGTTGTATGCATTTATTAAATTGCCCTGGGGCCTGTACTACGAAGCAGGGTTACTGGCTTATCAGGGTAACCTCTGGAGTAAGTTGATGACGTGTGGAGTAACTTCCCGGTTAACCCGTACTACGAAAGGTGGATAGGTTTTGATCGAGGTATGCTGCATGGCAATTTACGCTGCGTGCCAAACCTGCTCCGAGCAGGTTATGTTCTAGGTTAGCTTGAGGTTTTCGCTTAACCACTCCCTTTATAAGTACCGCCCATCCACCTTCAATCACTCCGAAGACAATGTTGGCCTACCTGGATGATCCGTTTGATATTGGGGCACAAATTGTGAGGGGCTCTCTTCGCAGGGCGAGGGTTTTTAAAGACCGCCAGAATCCGCTGACATACCCGGACGATATTCTCCATGAAAGATATAGATTCTCAGCCAAGGGAATTCGTTATCTTTGTCAGCTGATCAGGCCAGACGTCTGTAACATCACCCATCGTAGCAGATGGGTGATCGAGCAGATAATGTGCCTTGCGCTTAGATATTTTGCCAGTGGACAATTTATGTATTCCATCGGTGATGCTGAACATCTGAGCAAGAATACTGTATGTCGTATGATTCGCAAGGTTGTACTTGCTCTATCTAAACTGTTGGATGCATTTGTCATTTTCCCTGGCCATTTATCCGCAATGCAAATCAAAGAAGGGTTTTATGCAATCGCGGGTAATTACTAATATCAAAATAGGTCTAATGCATGTCAATTAATTTGGCGAAGTGGGGCTTATCAATAACAATTTCTCCTAGGTTTACCAAGAGTAATAGGAGCCATTGATTACACGCAAATCCCAATCAGTGCACCCCTGGGAGAGCACGAGGCCGATTATGTCAGTCGCAAATCTTTTCACAGTATCATTGTGCATGTATAGCCATTCTATTTGGCCTATTTCATATACCCATTATTGTGTAGTCCACTCTAAGCTCACCTTCTTTTCACTTTTTTCAGCCACATAAGGGTTGCTTTGGTTTGGGTGATTTTTGTAAATATTCTAATATACAATTACTATAATTACATATTTCACATTCTTTTTCTCCCCACATGGAGCTGTCCTGTTGGATAACCTTCAAGCCAAAGTGATATATATGTAACTATGTTAACAGAATGACCAATAATGGCTTTAAATCCTTAGATAGGTAGCCTATTTAGGAAACATTAAATTAACCTAACATCTATTAGTAGGTCTATGCCCACTTCTGAATCGTGTTGCATCTGGGCATAATTAATGAAAGAAGGTCATTATTTTACACATATCAGACATTCCACAGGTTAATCATCTGTAACAGATTTGGAGAAAAATTGAATTGTACTTACGCATTTACCCGATCAGCAATACGTTGCCAACAAGCCTGTCTTGCTTTATTGGCAGACGATGTGTTCGATTTCCCGCTTAACATTAATTTAAATTCCTCATAGCTCCGCATAATAATCGTGCATTCTTCTTTGGTAAAGTAAGGTGACCGCGCCATCATTGAAAAAATGGTGACGTGCGCTGTAACCTGCCCCTTTAATGTGAATGCGCACAAACTCCAATTAGGTTAACACAGGTTCAACAAATCAACATCTTAATCAGCGTCGTAGTACCAATTAACACCACTTGAGAACACCAGGTTTTGTCAACCCTGGTTTAAGAAGTTAACCCTGGGTTACATCTGAGTAAGTTAACCCCGCTCTCTACTCTCATGCTGGCAGCGTGAATGGCCCTGTCTTTTCTAAGTGCCCCACGAGTGGGTTGAATGGTCATTTGTCCGGCATTCGATGACTGTCGGCTGCTGGTGTGAAGGCTGCCTCGATCACACCATTCAGCCACGTTTCGAAATGGACGATTTCGTGCAGGTGCTCAGCCACAGCATGATATGTCCAACCTGTGTATGATATGCCGTTCAAATACTTTAAACACAGTCTGATGGCAATGTGAGCTCATCATGCCCGCTGTTCAAATGGGTTTCTGGTGCCAGTGGCATGTGAGTATAGAGTGCATGTGCCGGGTCCGAATTAATGTGGCAACTGCTGTGCGAGGTATTCGAGTGCTCCAATTTCCCACAAGTACCATTTGACTCCTTCCTGCGCCATTCTGCCTCAATCATGTTATGTGTGAAGGGGCCCTAAATTAACACTAAGTTAGCCTGATACACTGGAGTTCAATGCCAACAGGTTATGCTTATCAAAATACACCTGTTTCTGTTATCATCCTTGGAAATGGAACATAAGCACACATTTTCATAAGTGTTTACATCTGATGTCTTGAACAGTAATTGAAAACAACACTTATGGGCTTATCTACTCCAAGGATTAATCAAAAAGAACAACTTTGCTACACACATCTCTTTGCACACGTTAGAACTGAATCCTCTGCTGGCTAACCAAAAGGTACCTAAGGCACGATATCAAGGTGCACCAATAGGTGTCCTTCTTGCACGAGATGAAAAAAATCTAAAATGGGGCAAAACAGATTTAAACATAACAGGTGATCTGTGTGATGCAAGAGTTAGGTCAGACAGTTGAATCACACAGCTTACAAAGCTGTAAGGCCTTTCAAATTTCACGCAACTGACAAAATCTTAGTTTCTCTTCAAATCCAAGAATTATAATGTAGGTTTATTTTGTAACATGTAAATTTACAACTCATTTTGCCTACTGTTATTCAAAAGTGAAAAAAAAAATGTTCAGTCCATTTGTAGATGTTAGAGAGAAAACTGACCCACCTTTCGTCAAAAAAGTGACAGCTGCCAATCAAAATCGGCCACGTCACTAAGCCCCGCCCCCTCTATGACGTCATAGCCAATCAGAATCGATGACGTCACTATGTCCCGCCCCTAAGCCCCTCCCCTAGTCCCGCCTCCAAGCCCCGCCCCTTATGACGTCACAGCCAATCATAATCGATGACGTCATTATGCCCCGCCCCTAAGCCCCGCCCCTGATCCCGCCTCCGAGGCCCCGCCCCTTATGACGTCACATCCAATCAGAGTCGATGACGTCAGTATGCCCCGCCCCTAAGCCCCGCCCCCAGCTCCTCCCCTAGTTCCGCCCCTGGCTCCTCCCCTAGCCCCACCCCCAAGCTCCTCCCCTAACCCCGGCCAAGCACCGCCTCCAAGCCATACCTCCCCTCCCACCCAGGGTCTAATATTTTAATGTCATTTTATTTCATGAATTAAAGAACGATTAAAAATACCTAGATCTTTTTAATGTATTAAAGAATTAACTAATTCTGAAATAATTAAACATAAATCACTGTCTATTATTTAATGACCCTTTAATATCTTTAATTCTTAAATTATTACGTTTCCTTTTCTGTTTTTTAATTCGTAAATTAAAGAAGGGGAACAAATACCCGTCTCTCTCGGCTGTAAGTCTTTGCAGCAAGACGGTCAAATACCCACGCATAGAGCCGCTCGCGGAAACATGACCCCACGGCTGTAAAACCTGTTGCAGACGCTGTGTCTGTGTGAGTGCGTGTGTGTGTGCGTGTGTGTGTGTGTGTGTGTGTGTGTGTGTGTGTGTGTGTGTGTGTGTGGCGGGACACCCGCTGAGCGGAGATGCTGCCCCGAGGTGATGAACCCGAAGAACAATAAACAATGCTCCTTATCACTCACGCCAGATGATGTTTTCTTTTAAGATATTAGCCGATCGATCATGGGGCGCGGGACACCCGCTGAGCGGAGATGCTGCCCCGAGCCCGAACAATAAACAATGCTCCTTATCACTTACGTCCCTGGGAACGAGTCAGCGAGCATTTCCACTACGACCGGTGAAGAGTGAAGATGCCTGGACCCCCAGCTATGGGTATAAAATAGAATAAATTTGCGGAAAAAATCCTGGAAAACCATGTTGTTTAATTAAGTTTTCTTGTCTTCGAGCAGAGTGCGAAAACCGCATCAGCTTTCAGGGTAAGTGATTTAAGTAATCTGTTTTGATAGAAATGAGTGTTTTTAAATGATGCACGCCGTCTGAAACTGTTTTTTTTTATTTTTTTTTAGACAAAACCACGCAGACGGTCCAGAGCGCGTTCGGACCCGTCCTCGGTAATATATTTGAAATAGTACAGAATATCCGCTTGCGAGGGTGATGCTTTGTATTCATTTATTTATGTTAATTCTAGAAATCAAGTCAGAGCCCCCTGAAGAAGTTCGAAGGCTGGAAGCCCCGACTTCACCACGCAGATGTAAGTACAGCGATCGAGATTAAATCACGATTAAAACTCTGGAATAACCCGATTTTTTCTGTCACAGCCCATGGAGAAGCGGGGTCAGTGGGAGAGACCCGTAAAACGATCCGCGGATGTACACGGTAAGGAGTCGGAGTTTATGTATTTATTTATTTTAAATATTTAATAACTAACGATTTTCTCTTTTTTCAGCACGCGGTGGAGGGAGACCGTCTATTTTCCACAGAGACGCAAGGCTCGAAGATATTCTGAGCTGGGATTAACCTCATCACGCAACTTTCTTGAAAATGTGTAGTCTGTTTTTATTTTTTTATTTTTTCTCTTATTCCGATGGAACGGGAGAATTCATTTTGAAGAGGTATATTAACTGAATTTCTTGAGGTAGATTCTTCCTGCTACAGATTTTAAAAGATGGAAGGAGAGAATTCACATCGGGAAAATAACTTCGGACGTGTATTGGATTTAAACGCTTCAATAATCGACTCAGCGGGGAGCGCTCCTGGAGCAGATGGTCCATTACCCGAGGCGTTAAATTCGCCGCCTCAAAATAACATCGAGTCCGGAGAGAGACTTTTAAGCCGTGTTCGTTTAACACCGTTAAATGAGGCTCTTAACAATTTAGCGGCTGAACGAGAATCGGAAGAAATTAACCCCTACATCATTTCTGCGATTAACGCTATAAATTCGACGGTCCAGTCTGATACTGAAGAGCCCCCTGACCCCCCGCACACCTCACCTCCAGACGAGTCCGGTCCCGCGGCGTTGAACCAGGTACGTCTGACTCCGTTAAATAACGCCGTAAACCTCCTCGCGTGTGAAGTTAATCCTCACGTCCAATCCGCGGTGGATGAATTAAATCAAACGCCTAACGACGCTCGCGCTTTTTCACCTTTAAGAAGTCCCTCCCCGCGCAATGCGCGCGGAGAAGAGATTTTAAACAGAGCTCGTTTAACCCCGATAAACGCGGCGATCTCTGTTTTGATGGAAGACGGAGATGATGCACGACCGGGACCCAGCCGACACTCTCCCATGACGGGTGGTGGGGCTGCTAACGTCATCAGGAGACCTGCTTTTAACAATATCGAAATCAGGCTGCCTCTCAATTTCCAGCGCGCCGACGAAATTCCCGACTACGCGGAATTTTACCGTAACGTCGTTGGGGCTCTTCATAACTCGGTCGAAAAGGCTTTAACACACGCCAGGGCCGGGGACTTTATCCAAATGGAGATTCGTGGGGACTCAGTCTACAACGAGGCCGCTTTGATCAGCTCATATAACGACGCTGGCGATGTGACGGGCTTCCAAAATCTGTTAGAACGATTGATACAATCAAATTCCAACGTTTTAGCCGACGAGTCTCTGGAATTAGTGGTTCAAGTCATCCGCAACCAGAACGGCGCGGGGAAGCGCAGAATAGATGACCTCCTCCATCACGAGGTTCTGAGGAAAAAATCCAAATGCCTTAATATCGTGTATAATCCTGACAACAGTTTATGTTTCGCGATAAACCTCGTTCAGTTATTGAATCCTCATCTGAGTACGCACGAGGCGGAGCAGCGCGGACTGGCGTTACAAAATAGCGTCGGATTAACGGAAGCTACGCCGGTATCTTTAGAGCAGGTGGGAAAATTTGAAAACGCTCTGGGTTGTAAAATTGTGGTGTTTTTCAGAGCCGAAGGGGAGAGAAAGCTGACAAAATTCCAGACAGGAATACCGGCGCAGCAGAAAACTCTTTTCGTTTTTCTGTTTAATAATCATTTTTACGGAATCATCGATTTAAAGAGATTTTTGGGAGTGAAATATGTATGTAAGTTTTGCTTTGAGGGGTACAATAACCACGCCTCCCATAATTGTCCGTCATATTGTAAAATTTGTGAATCCACGCAGTGTTATGAGAAAAATAACCCTGTATTCTGCAGCGAATGTAACAAGGAGTGTCGCTCTCCCACCTGTTACAGCCTGCATAAACAGCCGAAGTATCGTCCTTCCGCCGGTAAGTTCGTTAATGTGTGTGATAACAGAAAAAAATGCTCTCGATGTAAACGTGAGTATTACATAGCGTTTTCTAAAAACAGCGCTCCGCACGTGTGTAAGCAGAAGAGGTGTCATATATGCGGCGAGGCTCTCCAGGAGCCGAGCGAGGGTCACCTCTGCTATATGACCCCGCTCAAAGCTGAAGAGACGCATTCAGAGAAATATGTTTTTTATGATTTTGAAACGTATGTCGATAATAACGGGGAACACGTACCGTTTTACGTCAGCGCTGTAACAAAGACGGGTGATTTTTGGAGCGCATGGGGGACAGACTGCGTAGCCCGCTTCTTTAAACATTTTAGAACGAGAAAATTCAAAGAATACGTGTTCATCGCTCACAACTCAAAAGGTTTTGACGGCTATTTGCTTCTAAAGTATTTAGTCCAGCAGGGCGTAACCCCCGCTGTGATTATGACCGGGAGTAAACTATTACTCATGACAGACGCCGCCTTTAAACAGAAATATATAGATTCGTTATCTTTCCTTACAATGCGCTTATCTCAGATGCCTAAAGCCCTGGGGATCCGGCTGAAAGACGAAATCATCCGCAAAGGTTACTTTCCGCACCTGTTCAGTTCAGAAAAAAATCTGAACTATGTCGGTCCGTACCCTGACTCAGCGGCTTACGGGGTCGCAAATATGTCAGAGGGAGAAAGAGAGGAATTTAACGCGTGGTACGTGCGGAAAAAAAACGCAATTTTCGATTTTAAAGCCGAGGCCGTTATGTATTGTGATAACGACACAAAAATCTTGGCTGCAGCCTGCTCCAAATTTATGTCTGAATTCATCGCTGAAACACTCGTGGATCCTTTTACCTGCGTTACAATCGCCTCGGCGTGTATGAAAGTCTTCCAAACTAACTTTCTTGCTCCAAAAACGCTGGCGATCCCCTCCGCCGACAATTATAGAACGAGGCATAAAAAATATTCGGACGTGGCCGTGCAATGGTTAGAATGGGTTGCTGAGACGCAAAACATTATCATCGATCATGCTCTAAACAGGGGCGAGAAAAAAATAGGAGGTTATTATGTTGATGGGTATGCTCAGATTGACGGCCGGATAAAAGTGTGGGAGTTTCTCGGATGTTTTTACCACGGGTGTGCAAGGTGTTTTACACAGCATGAAATAAACCCTCTCACAAACACCTCATTTGGAGAGCTCCACGCAGCGTGTCAGAAAAAAATAGCCTTTCTGCGGGCTATGCCGGGCGTCACCCTCAACGTAATTTGGGAGCATCAATGGCTTGAAATGAGGCTGAGGGATGAGAGCGTTCGGTGTTTCCTCGCCCGCAGGGGGTTACCGCCGCCCCTCGAACCTCGCGACGCTTTATACGGCGGTCGGACTTGCGCGGCCCGTCTGAGGTACACGGCTGAGCAAGATGAGACGGTCTATTACGTCGACGTGACCTCGCTGTATCCTTACGTTAACGTAAATTTCACATATCCCACGGGGCATCCGGAAATTATAGAGAGAAATTTCAGAGACCCCAGGACTTATTTCGGGCTCATCAAAGCCATCGTGTACCCGCCCCAGGGGCTAAAATTCCCCGTCCTCCCACACAGAACTCCTCACGGTAAACTGGTGTTTACTCTGTGTCGCACCTGCGCTGATGAAAATAATCAAGCTGCAGCGTGCACACACAGTCAGCAGCAGAGAGCTCTGTCTGGGACTTGGACGACCCCGGAATTCCACAAAGCTCTGGATACAGGCTATGCTGTAGCTAAGATTTTTGAAGTCTGGCATTTTGAGGAAAAAAGTGATAAAATCTTTGAGGGGTACATAAACACCTTCTTAAAACACAAGCAGGAAGCCTCTGGTTTCCCTCCCGAATTTGATAAAGACTCCGAGAGCAGAGAAAAATACATCACGGACTACTGGCTGAATCAGAAGATTCGTTTAGACCCAGAAAAAATCAGTCACAATCCGGCAAAACGTCAGATGGCTAAGATCTGCCTCAACTCCTTCTGGGGGAAATTCGCCCAGAGGGCAAATCTGACGCAGACCGCGCTCGTTAAAAATGCTGACGATCTGTTCAGGTATCTGTTTTCTGAAGAGTACGAGGTCACATATCTAACATTCCTCAGCAGTCAGGCGGCTATGGTTCAATGGAGGTACGGCCCGCGGCACGTCAGCCGACCGGGTAAAACCGTCAATATTTTCATCGCGGCGTTTACAACGGCGTACGCGCGTTTGACCTTGTACGGTTTTATGGAGGCTGTGGCAAATCCTGACAGGATTCTGTATTATGATACCGATAGCCTGATTTACGTTTGTAGGCGGGGTGAAACCCCGCTGCCTACCGGTAATTATCTGGGGCAGCTCACCGACGAGTTGAACGGCGACGTCATCACAGAGTTTGCAGCGGCGGGACCTAAAAGTTACGCATATAAAACCGCACGAGGTAAAACGGTCATGCGTGTGAAGGGGATCACTCAAACCCACGAAAGCTGTCAGAAAATAAACTTTGACAGCGTCAAAGATCTGGTCGAGGGTTATATAAAAGATCCCGCCCTCGCTGCATCTATCATAACGCCGCAGCAGGGAATTAAACGTCATAAAAGCAGTTTCAGTTTGACAAACGTGTCATTTCAAAAATCCTTCAGGGTGGTGTATGACAAGCGGCGTCTTTTAAAGGACGGGGAAACCGAACCGTTCGGATTTTGAAACATGTCTCACTCTGGAAATACGGTGGAGATTGACCCCAGACTTCAGCTCCCATTCTCCTGTCTCATCGTTGGACCGAGTGGTTCGGGAAAGGCTGTGTTTGTGAAAACATTGCTGGAAAATTGTAGCCACGCTATGAGACATGTGCCTGACAACATTGTATGGCTGTATACGTCTGAACAACCTCTGTATTCTGAACTGAAGAATAAAAATATTAAATTTGTAAGAGGACTCCCTGACTCATTTCTGGACGACAGCCTTTTCCCTGAAGGTCAGAGCCATCTGGTTATTTTGGACGATCTCATCTTTCAAGCAACGGATCATCCTGAAGTTGTAAGAATTTTCACCCAGTACAGACATCACCGGAATATGAGCGTCATCATGATCACACAGAACGTGTTTCATAAAGGGAAATACAGTCGAACCATCAGTTTGAATTGTAATTATATGGTGCTGTTTAAAAATCCCAGAGACAAGTTACAGATGAACATTCTGGCTCAGCAAATGTTTCCCGGCAGAAAACAATTTTTTTTGGAGGCACTTGATGATGCTACGAGCGTACCTTACGGGTATTTATTACTGGATTGCACGCAGGAGTGTCCAGATCAGTTCAGACTGAGATCGGGATTACTCCCGCACGAGTGGCCCACAGTTTATTTACAGAAAGATAAACGGATATGAGCTCTCTTTTAAAAAGGAACGCCCCCGCTCTTAAAGCGCTAATCAGAGCCGGGGCGAGGGAGCGTCACCACAGCCTGAAGACCTGCAGGCCGGAGCTTCTGAAAACTTTATCCGAGATCGCTTTGAATATATTAAAGGGGAATATCGCCTTGAGCGACTCTCAATTCCGGGCCTTGAAAAAACGAAAAAGAGTTTTACGTCTTCTGGCCGACAGAAAAACCAGTTATAAAAAGAAGCGGGGAGCGCTGATTCAGACGGGCGGCTTTCTCCTGCCTCTGCTCGCCGCGGCCCTGCCCGTTATAACGAGTCTAATAGTACCCAGAGGATAATGGCGTTCAAAGCGGCGCAAAAGATGTTTTTACTCACTCCACAGCAGATGCTTCAACTCAGTCATTCCGTTCCGCCGAGCGGAAATAACATCAGACAAACGGCGGAAAATGATTTAGACTCGCGAATGCGAGGTATACTGGAAGAACGTACTCACTCTCCTTATGAAAAAATTAAAAAGTATGAGGCTCTGCTGCAGCGCTATTTAACCCTGATCAAGCAGGGGGAACTCGAATCACGCGTTTCACCCCCGCAAGAGACTCGCGTCGCTAAGCAACCTGAGGAGGAGGGGGTGGAGGAGGAGGAGGAGGAGGAGGAGGATGAGACTGTCACAGAGGTCCTGAAGAATATCCCCTCCAGAGAGCGTAGAAACGCTGAATATATTATGAGGAAATTATCGAAGGGTGATACGCGCTGGAGTCCGTCGGGGGAATTTATTTACAAGGGGAAAGTCGTGAGGGGGTCTCACGCCATAGATCTTATGAAACATCTCGGATCCTCGTTCAAGAAATCGAGCCCTCCTACAGGCTGGGTGAAGTTCCTCAATATTTTACAGGAGCGGAACATCCCGGTGGCGTGCGTATCAAACCCGCAAGCCCGCGAGCAGCTTCAGAAGCTTAAAAAAGGCCGGAGCAGCTCGCCGGATGAATCCCTTCTTTTAACCGATTCGCCGGCCAGGAAGAAACTTAAGAAAAAAAAAGACTTCCAACGCTGGGAAGGTTTCTCACCATAAAAGGAGGGTATCGAATTAAAAACTGACTGGATATTATGATCAAGATTCTTTAAAATACATCGCAGTCAGTCACGTTTTTGTATATTGTTACTAATAAAACACAGACTGAAACTCATCTCCGGCCTTCATCACTTTTATTCGGTATACGGTTTAAAAAACAACTTTCAACACTTCTCTACTTAATAACAACGATGCAAAAACATTAAAGGTATGATCGGGGGTGCATTTTCTACACATTCGGAACATTTTTCACAAAAAACACATAAAAAAAAATCAAAGGTCAAAGGTCAAAGCTTCTTTCTACGTTTAAAAACGGGGGTTTACATCATGCAAACGCGATAAAACTTTAAAGGTATGATCGGAAGGCCGCTCTCACACATCCACCCCCGTTTTCAGGCGAAAAAAAACATAAAAAAAATTTAGGATCAAAGATTAACACTTCTTTCTGTACTTAATAACAATGTTTTAAAGCGTGCAAACGCGATAAAACTTTAAAGGTATGTTCGGAAGGCCGCTCTCACACATCCACCCCGTTTTCAGGCGAAAAAAAAACACATAAAAAAAATCAAAGGTCAAAGGTCAAAGCTTCTTTCTACGTTTAAAAACGGGGGTTTACATTATGCAAACGCGTTAAAACTTTAAAGGTATGTTCGGAAGGCCGCTCTCACACATCCACCCCGTTTTCAGGCGAAAAAAAACACATACAAAAAATCAAAGGTCAAAGGTCAAAGCTTCTTTCTACGTTTAAAAACGGAGGCTTACATTATGCAAACGCGTTAAAACTTTAAAGGTATGATCGGAAGGCCGCTCTCACACATCCACCCCGTTTTCAGGCAAAAAAAAAACACATACAAAAAATCAAAGGTCAAAGGTCAAAGCTTCTTTCTACGTTTAAAAACGGAGGTTTACATTATGCAAACGCGTTAAAACTTTAAAGGTATGATCGGAAGGCCGCTCTCACACATCCACCCCGTTTTCAGGCGAAAAAAAACACATACAAAAAATCAAAGGTCAAAGGTCAAAGCTTCTTTCTACGTTTAAAAACGGGGGTTTACATTATGCAAACGCGTTAAAACTTTAAAGGTATAATCGGAAGGCCGCTCTCACACATCCACCCCGTTTTCAGGCGAAAAAAACACATACAAAAATCAAAGGTCAAAGGTCAAGGCTTCTTTCTACATTTAAAAAACGGGGGTTTAAATTTTCCAAACGCAATAAAACTTTAAAGGTATGATCGGGAGAGCGTTCTAAGACGGGGGTTACATTTTCACACGGAAAAACATAAAAAAATAGGAACGCCGGTTAACACAAGCCGTGACAATATTTAAACTCATGCAGAGGCCCTGCTAGCTGGTTACAGGAGGTATTGCAGCTTTTCTTAAGGCAATAACGATATCTTTTCACAAAATCAGAAACCAAATCATCGTTCGCGATAGTATTTTCGGAGTATAAAGACACCACGTCCCGGTACGACTTCCCACTGGCTCTGTTATACAGATAATACACGCAGTGTTGTCCGCATACGTCGGATAACTCGTGCTGAAGCTGCTTGTTGTGATACAGAATGTTTTTAACATCTGGGAGATTCTCCAGATATTGCAGGATGCTTTTAGGGTAGTAATCAAAGTCAGGGCTGAGGCCGAACGAGTCAAAAAATGTGGCTCGACCATTTTTTTCAACGGTGAGCGCTAACCAGTGTTCTCCCGGTAAATGTCTAGGGTGGGTGTTTACAATTAAATATACGGGAGGGCCCGGCTTGATCCGGAATAACTCGTCAGACGCAAAAACACCGGCAAACAGGTCTCCTATTAAGCCCCTCATAACTGCGTCCAATTCCAGGGTGTTCATCAGTAAAAATCCACAAGGACCTGTCGCTTGGAATTAATCTCCAGGAGAGAATCATAACACGCGTACACTATCAGCGTGGTGGTATGCGGAGTCGCGACTCTGAATCTCATTTCAAGTCGCAGGGTGCCTGTGGAGACGGGGCTCAGAGCGCCGCTGTCCTCCTCCGGGTTTAAATTGAAGACGTACAGCGCGTAGCCGCGCGCAAAATCCTCCCGGTCTATACAGAGAGGCTGGTCTTTGAGGTGTCGTCCGGTCGCGGTGTAGAGATTGTAAAACTCCCTGACAGAGAGTTCGTTGTTAAATTCAGGCTGGAAAGCTTTAGCCGGCAGCTGTCTCCCGTTTTGACTGAGTGCGAGGTACTCCAGGTCATAGTGTGCAAATTCAAACGGGGACAGATCTCTTCTCCCACTGAATGCATTGTGATTCACCATACCCAGAACCACATATTTGGGCATGGTTCCTAAAAACAGGTTCTCCTGGTTGCATATCCTGGAATGGCTGGGGATCACGTAAGTCTTAACGTTGATTCGTGATAACGGGTACACGGCGTTCCCTTTCATGAGAGCCGCGGAGTGGCCCAATCTCACTGCAGGGGATACGGTGACTTTCTTAACGAATAGGGATGCGCCCAGAATTTTCAGCTTGAAAGTGGAGGCCGCCAGCCCCATCAGGCAGAAAGCATCGCTGGCTCGAATTAATTTAACTCTTAGATCAATGTTATTCAGAAGAAGCCTCTCGCAGAAAAATATGTCCGCGTGCAGCGGACCCTGAACTTGAAATTCACGCGATTCGGCGCTAAAGCGCGCTCTGCTCACGAGGCCTTTATTCGGGCCCGCGTCATCCACAGCGGTCGAATTGTGCTGACCCGGGGTGTCCTTGTAAAACAAACCGCCCGTGAACTGCGATTTCAATGAAGCGGGGGAAAAGTTCAGCAGCGTCTCAATCATTGCCCTGTACGGGTGCGTCGCGCTGGACTGGGAAATCAGCCGGTCACCCAGAGTCACGTCGACTTGTGAGAAAATCGTATTGAGAGGATAATTTATGACGCCCACGCGGGCGTCATTAGCCAGGTCAGTCCCGTCGGCGTTTGTAATTTTCATTCGCAGATAAAGCAGCGTATTATTGAGGTCTAAATACCTCTCACCGTCTCCGGGGATAAAAAACTCGATAGGGCCCATGTCCGTCAGGGCTGATAACGGGCTGACTTCAACGTATTGGCTTTGCTCGATGGACAGCTGGGTCCCGGGGACGGCGAATAAATCCAATTCGCTCATGGTGCATTCGGGGGAATTATTTCGCAAAAGAGACATTGTTTAAGAGAAAATATCCCCGGACAACCTCCTCTTCTTATGCTTCCTTCGAACTGTTCTGCTTTTTCCGGGGGTCTTTCGCTTTTTAACTGTTTTGACCCGTTTCCCCGGGGGGCGTTTCCGGGGCCTTCTTGAGAGCACCATGATCCCGGACCCCCGCTGCTGCTCGGGCTCCTGACTCTCAACAACGCGGCTCACTACGTCGGAAGCGATGCTTCGGGCTGCGTTTTTCAGGTGAGGTTTGGCGATCGTGTATCCTTGTTTAATCAGCGGCGACACAAATTTGAACAGTTTCGAAAATATGTTCCCGAGCCCGCGCCCGTACATAACAGGAGCGCCGTGGAAGCCGTGAAGGCCATTCCCGACTTGATTTTCATAGTAAGGCACAAATCTATAAATGTCGGCTTTGTGCGCTGCCCCAGCCATTTTTTTTTTATCCCGCCGGTTTAAAATGTAATGTCACAACCACTTTACCGTATCTGAAATCCACCGTTTGATCTTGATCGCTTTTGATTTCGATGCGTATTGTCTCAATATGTCTTTTGGAGACCGGGATGTAATAAGCGGGGTTGAATTTCTTTGTAATTATTTCCCCGAAACGACCTCCAATTTCGAACGCTCGGAGGAGAGGAGCAAAAGCGTCACCCACCGCCTGAGGCTGTACAACGTCTGTATAACAGAACAGGTGATACATCCCTGCTTTTATATCGGGGTAGCGGGGACAGCTCGTGACCCCGGGTCCGCATCTCAGCCATTGATTAGGGTGCATCCCCAGCATGTACGCCGTCGGGGCTTCAAAATATACCTGGCTGGTACCGTCTCCTTCCCACAGAAACTTTTTCTGGATATCGTCATATTTTAAAGTCAGATTCGGATCTATAGTCTTCAAACGAGGGTTTATCAGCCCTGCAATAACCTCAAAGTTATCATAATATCCCGTGTCAAAATATCGCGAGTGAACGGCGAGTTTGTTCTTGCCCGTAATTTTCATCACCTGGAACGTACAGGAAGGCTTTTCCGGGATATTTAACCAGGTGTGCGGATAACAAATTTCCGTCAGCGCCACATCCCAGTCACCCTCTAGATCCAGGTGTCGAGCCAAGTCCACCTGGTAGCATGAAATTGTGTTGTCCGGGAATACTTTTAGGCTGGCGTTTGAAGGCAGAGTCATATAAAATCCGTGTTTCAGATCCCGATCCATTTCTCATATGTCGGTTGAAGATGGAAGTTCTCATATTTATACGGCCATCAGCTGGTCCGCGGGAACCCAGGAGTTAAATTTCTCGGGCCAATTTTTCCATCTGACAAATACAAATTTCTTTCCCTTGGTAAAACGTTCACGAATAATTTCTTGAACCTGATACGGTCTGTCTTTTGCTATTTTAACCTTCTGCAATTCCGGTTCATAGAATGAGCCTTCAATGATCTCACCGTCATAATCTTTCAATTTATAAACGGGCGGCGTACGTTGTATACATTCTGACACCGTGAACATTTCATCCGTAAAACTTTGTTCATATTTTTTATCAAAAACTCCCCTGAGCTTGGAGACCCTGACTATATCTCCGACCTTATATTTACACTTCACAGGCCTCCTGCGTAGGGTGGATGCCCCATACAAATTTTGAAACACTTGATCGACATTTCGATCATTAACCTCATTCGGCCTCATCTTAATGCTTTTATGATAACTCTCGTTATAAGCCGTGAGTAAAGACGGTAGGACGTCGATGTATCTTCTCGTGTTTTTAGCAGTAAAATATCTCCACATTCTCGTCTTTAGCGTGCGATTAAACCTCTCGACAACCGAGGCTTTCAGATCACTTGCGGTGGCAAAATGTAGAATCCGGTGTTTTTTCATTAAATCCTTGAACGATTTGTTAAAAAACTCTTTCCCGGCATCAGTCTGCATCTTCAGAGGCACCCCGCTCTGCTTTAAGAGTGAGGCAAAGGCCTGTGAGACTTCGCGCCCTTGCTTTGACTTCAGAGGTCTGGCATACGCTTTTTTTGAGAAGATATCGATAACGGTCAGCAGGTACTTGTACCCGTCGTTAAAATCTGATAACCCCTGCATGTCGCATAAATCCGCCTGAAATTGGTTAAGCGGGTTTGTGACAAATACTCTATTTCTTGGAAAATGCGTCCTGGCAGGTTTGTGTAATGTGTATGCATCTTCCCCCGACAGGAAATCTCTGATATGCTTCATACGAATTTTAGAGCTGTGTTGATCATGCAGAGCCCTGCGTAAACGCTCCGGCCCTCCAAAACTCCCCGGATTTACCGGACTATAATATACATCCTTCATTAAACCCTCATCACCCATCTTTTAAGACGGATCTCTTCAGAATGATGAACCGGATAGTCCTTTTGCATTTTTATATGTTTTAGCGACCATAAATATTAGTCTTTTGTTTTAAATTGAACTCTGATTCAGCACCGCGGAGAGCGCTCACAGAGCAGCCTCGAGCTTTTAATAAGACCGTGTTAAAACCCCTCATTAATTCATACGAGCACCTTTTTTCCACCAAAACCTCGTTTGTATGACTCTGTCTTGCAATATGAAGCGCCTTGAGGCAACTGTTTTGTTGTGGTTTTGGCACTATATAAATTTGATTTGTAAAACATTTCACCCTTTTTCAACAATATTATAGGAAAGAACACAGGCCGTATAAGGTTTAGAATATATGCTTTATTACATTCATTAAAGTCACGCACAGAGAAAAAAGCAATTGTTCATGTTTATTAAACACAACATGTGTGAAGGAAAAAAGTATACGTTTTAAATAGGAGCTCTTGGAAACGTTAAATTGAACTCTGATTCAGCACCGCGGAGAGCGCTCACAGAGCAGCCTCGAGCTTTTAATGAGACCGTGTTAAAACCCCTCATTAATTCATACGAGCACCTTTTTTCCACCAAAACCTCGTTTGTATGACTCTGTCTTGCAATATGAAAAACATTTCACCCTTTTTCAACAATATTATAGGAAAGAACACAGGCCGTATAAGGTTTAGAATATGTGCTTTATTACATTCATTAAAGTCACACACAGAGAAAAAAGCAATTGTTCATGTTTATTAAACACAGCATATGTGAAGGAAAAAAGCATACGTTCACGTACAAAACTGGAAAACTCTCAGTAATACATCTCCCCCGCATTTACGGTTTATTTCAGTATTCAGCTGTAAAAGTGTAGGAACAATCTCCCCTCTGGACACCCCCATCTGTTTCACCCGGCACGCTATCACATCCACAAACAGAGTGTATAATGTAAGCAGATGCATCGTATTACACCGTGTAAAATCGTCAGTGGTCAAAACAGAGATTTTCAGTAATACGTTGTACAGAGATTTTTCAGATGAATGGAGAGCCGCGCTGTAGATATGATCTGTCCAGACTCCGGGCCCGGGGCGACGTCTGATAACGTCGAAAACCCTCTCCATAGCGCATAAAGGCGGGGCGTCTGGGATCTCCAGCCTGCGAATGACTACCCGCTCCAGCTTATACGAGAGTCCACGTATAATATAAACTTCCCGCAAACTTTGAAAGAGAATCATCACACAATTACCCATGACTGTAAAACAATATAATGATATTTAAAAAAAACAAAAAAAAAAACAAAAAAAAAAACAGGTTTTTCTTCAGTCGTCTGGGTTATAGACGGCTACCATCCCCTCCAGGTCGAGATCTGCGTCTTCACCGAAACATGTGTACAGTTCGTTGATCTTTGCTTCAAAAGTATCAGTGTATTTCAGCTCAGTGAGGATGTTTTCTACCACCCCCTGAACCCTCGCAGCCGATGGGTTGAGGAAGCGCTGGGCTAGGAGCTTTACCACAGCCGGGATGAAGGTCGGTCTCCAGAGTCTCACCATTAATCTCTCAAAATGTCCGGTAAAGAAATATTCATTTAACGGGTCCAGGCACTCGTGCTGGCGCTGGCTGGGGTGATCGATCTCACACCCGTAACAGAGTTTTTGTCTGTAACTTTTGATCACAGCCAAAAGTAAGTGTGCCACGCCGACTTTCACCGTTTTCAGGAATTCCTCTGACAGGAACCCGTCAGGCCGGTCAGATGCGAAAGATGTGGCGTATTTCTCAGCCGGCTCGAGGTCTTGTACCTCCCGCGGACTCGCGGCCTCCGTGACAGCGGGAAGAGACCCCACGCCTCCCGGGCTGGAAAGCGCGTGAGAAGGATGGATCTCGCCCCAGACCGCCTCGAGCTGAACTCCCCACGGGCTCTCGTACCCACCGCGGGTCCGTGAAGCCTGGCTCAGGGAGGGCCGGTCTCTTCCACAGTCGAGCGCGCAGTCACAAGCGATGTCGTCGGCCGCTGCAATGGGAGAGGTTGAGGAGCTCATGCTGGTTCGTCGTCCGATGCTTGAATGAGATGTGGTCCCCTGGTTTTTATAGAAATCCCCGTGCATGCGGGGAGGAGCTACGTCAGTTTTTTTTTTTTTTTTTATTTTTTTTTATTTTATTTTTTATTTTATTTTTTTTATTTATTTTTTTTAAGTAAAAAGAGGGGCCAAGTTTTTTCGGACTTCGATAACGTCCCTCCAGGCCAGGCACCTTGTAAAGAGGCCCGTAATCCTGTCGTTGCAGGTGTTGAACATCTCATGCCAGCTCTCAGCCGCAGCTGTGACGCTTCTGACGTGGCCGCTGGCACTAACCCGCTCCAACTTAATTTCGCCCTCAGAGACAGTGTCAGGAGGTCCACGCTGGAATATCACCCTATAGCGAGGCCCCTGGGCGCTGAGCCAGGTGAGTTGGAAGCGTGTTTTCTTCTTTTCCGGCGTCCGATCTCCTGGAGGTTCAGGGTTGACCGTGTCGCGAATCATCGAGCCCGCCGCCGCGGAGAAGACACCCCAATCGGCGGAAGTAAGCGCCACCCGTGGGGTTCCTCGAGTGGCAGTCTCACCCTCGGCCAGAGTGAAGAAACTTACTTGGGCATAATACGGGTCGAACGTGTAAGTTAAACGTTCGTGCCCCTCCAGGCTGTACGTCAGATCTTCCTCCGGTATCGGCTGGCTCAGACGGCTGACGTACATTCTCGCTTTTTTTGGGGCAAGCGAGCCTTCTGTTGTCATGGTGATGTTAACCGGGGTCTCGCAGATGTAGCGGAGGATCGGAGTTCGTCTCGCCATGGTGAATGCTGTATGTCACTCTATCGTCGAAAGGGGATTTTTAAACCCTTCTTCGTCCGCGGGGCGTAATTCCTTACCTTTTGCTCTAAAAACACCGTTTGGCGTAAGTGATAAGGAGCATTGTTTATTGTTCGGGCTCGGGGCAGCATCTCCGCTCAGCGGGTGTCCCGCGCCCCATGATCGATCGGCTAATATCTTAAAAGAAAACATCATCTGGCGTGAGTGATAAGGAGCATTGTTTATTGTTCTTCGGGTTCATCACCTCGGGGCAGCATCTCCGCTCAGCGGGTGTCCCGCCACACACACACACACACACACACACACACACACACACACACACACACACACACACGCACACACACACGCACTCACACAGACACAGCGTCTGCAACAGGTTTTACAGCCGTGGGGTCATGTTTCCGCGAGCGGCTCTATGCGTGGGTATTTGACCGTCTTGCTGCAAAGACTTACAGCCGAGAGAGACGGGTATTTGTTCCCCTTCTTTAATTTACGAATTAAAAAACAGAAAAGGAAACGTAATAATTTAAGAATTAAAGATATTAAAGGGTCATTAAATAATAGACAGTGATTTATGTTTAATTATTTCAGAATTAGTTAATTCTTTAATACATTAAAAAGATCTAGGTATTTTTAATCGTTCTTTAATTCATGAAATAAATGACATTAAAATATTAGACCCTGGGTGGGAGGGGAGGTATGGCTTGGAGGCGGTGCTTGGCCGGGGTTAGGGGAGGAGCTTGGGGGTGGGGCTAGGGGAGGAGCCAGGGGCGGAACTAGGGGAGGAGCTGGGGGCGGGGCTTAGGGGCGGGGCATACTGACGTCATCGACTCTGATTGGATGTGACGTCATAAGGGGCGGGGGCTCGGAGGCGGGATCAGGGGCGGGGCTTAGGGGCGGGGCATAATGACGTCATCGATTATGATTGGCTGTGACGTCATAAGGGGCGGGGCTTGGAGGCGGGACTAGGGGAGGGGCTTAGGGGCGGGACATAGTGACGTCATCGATTCTGATTGGCTATGACGTCATAGAGGGGGCGGGGCTTAGTGACGTGGCCGATTTTGATTGGCTATGACGTCATAGAGGGGGCGGGGCTTAGTGACGTGGCCGATTTTGATTGGCAGCTGTCACTTTTTTGACGAAAGGTGGGTCAGTTTTCTCTCTGATGTTTAATCATTTGGGTTTAAACAATTTTTAACCATGATTTTTTACAGTGGTATTTTTCAACCTGTATAATGAGTAAATTGTATCAAATCAGAATTTTGAAGCCCAGCTAG
Source organism: Thalassophryne amazonica (assembly GCF_902500255.1). Classification (NCBI taxonomy): domain Eukaryota; kingdom Metazoa; phylum Chordata; class Actinopteri; order Batrachoidiformes; family Batrachoididae; genus Thalassophryne; species Thalassophryne amazonica. The sequence goes on along the minus strand of NC_047113.1, from coordinate 95,526,386 downwards.
CAAGGCACATTAATATATAAATATATGACATCCAGCTTTACTGCTCCTTTAAGCCATCTGAGATTAAGAGGCTTGATTCCCTCCTCCATTGTTTGGCGGAAATTAAACAATGGCTAACGAATAACTTTCTTCAGCTTAATGCAGACAAAACAGAGACATTGGTTATTGCCCCTGATGCCCATATTCCAGGTATTCAGCAGTACTTGGGAGACCTGGGCCAGTCTGCTAAATCATGTCTTCGAAACCTGGGTGTCATTTTTGACAAAGACGTCGTTGGTACAGCACTGTAAACATCTGACGAGGAATTGCTTCTTTCAATTAAGAAATATCTCTAAGCTCAGGAAAATGGTGTCTCGAAATGATTTAGAGTTTATTATTCATGCTTTTGTGTCAACACGTTTAGACTACTGTAACAGTTTGTTTTCATGTCTAAACAAGAAGGAGTTGTGTCGACTGCAGTTGGTATAGAACTCTGCAGCAAGAATTCTGTCACAAGCTAACAGAAGGACTCATATTTCCCCAATTTTAAAGGAGCTTCATTGGCTGCCAGTGTCCTTCAGGATCAATTTTAAAATTTTGGTTTTAATTTTTAGAGCTCTACATGGCCAGGCGCCTCCCTATATCTGTGACCTTATCCAGCCTTATGCCCCTGCCAGGGCTTTGAGGTCTGTGGACCAAAATCTGTTGATGGTTCCTCGCACCCATTTTGCAACCAGAGGAGAGCGATCCTTCCAGGCTGTTGCTCCCAGAATGGTCTCCCGCTCTCTCTGCGCTCACTGGACTCTGTCGATACTTTTAAAAGCCAACTTAAGACTTTCTTTTTTACTCAAGCGTTTGCTTAGCTTTTAGGCTGCTCTGTTATCCTATGTTATGTTTTATGTTTTTATGTCTCGGCCATTGTCTGATGTTTTGTGTGGTGTACTCTGCTTTTATGTTGTGAAGCACCTTGTGGCTCTTGTCTGTGAAAGGTGCTATATAAATAAAATTTACTTACTTACTTACTTACTTACTTACCATTTGTGACCGTGATGTGGCAGTGCTGGGCACGCTTCATATCTGTTTTGCACGCTGTCCCGGTCCGCCGCCAAGCCGCGCCAACCCATCGGTTGCAGATATCAGCGGATGACAGGGGATATGCGGCGCGTTGGTTGTGTATGTCCTGCGTATGTCTTCAGTATGTGTTCAGGTAGTGATGCGGATCTCATCCGCAGCAGGATTTTTGAGCCGCTCAAAAGTCCTGCTCCGGACATGCGTGCCTCTGGGGATGATCATGGACGTGTTCGGATGGCAGTCGAAATGTTACACGGTTATTGCGGTTGTTTGGCGGATGTGGGCCACTTTTGTGCGCATTCCATCTGCAAATCCTCCTAAATGCCAGGATATGATCTAACAACCATGAACAATGTAAGAAAGTCACTTTGACTGCTCCCTTGTTTTCACTCTGGGTCACCGCAGCAGATCCAAGGTGGATCTGCATGCTGATTTTGCATGTTTTACACCGGATGCCTTTCCTGATGCAACTTCACATTACATGGACAAATGTAGGAAAGTAAACAATGGAGGTTGACAGTTTCATTCTGGACTCACACTCCATTCCAAGTCATTATAGAAACATTGGATAATTTATTACCACCCTTGAAAAATGTCAGCAACCTATTTTATAAATGCTACCCAATCTAGGGCAGGTGAATCCACACGGGCAATGTGCTTGTCCACATTTATCATGTAAAAGTTGGCAATGAAAACTCTATTGGAAACTGGTCTAAATGCAAATGTGTATTGAACATCTATAAATGGACACTGAATAAAAGTTCACTTTTAAACCAGTTTTCAACCTATTTTCACCATACATTTCTTCAAGATTTACAGTGTTTATTGTCTTATACAGCTAGAAGAAACAACTTTATCTGTGCAAAGAAATTTTTACTAGGTGGGTAGTGCAATTTTGAAGATAGCAAGGCTTTAGTTTTATTGATAACTGGCCTTCGTTTTGGGGTCGCCATAGCATGCTGATGCCGAATGGCCTTCACCCTACCAGGGAAGGCACTGCCATGTTGTCTGCAAACATAGTGCTCCACAGGGAGGGTAACATTAGGATTTTACAGCAGGTCACAGAGCAGGTGATTAGAGACCCTGCAAGGCTTCTGATGAATGTGGATGTGGAATCCATTAGCTTAGTGGGGAAATTAGAGCAGTTTATGCGGCAGGGAGGGAAATTCATCCAGTTGAGACTGTGGCTTGTTTCCACATACGTGTCCATAAAAATCATAGAGGGATAAGCTTTGCAAATTTAATACCCACTACTACATTGGCTGATGTTGAAATTGAGGATGGCCGCTTGCTTGTGTCTGCTACCAATAACCCATGTGGAATGTCTCAAATCTAAACTTACTTACAGGCATCTTATATATGCTACTCTAGAACCACCCCTAAATCCAAACAGTCCAATTGTCAATCCCACTGAGGTCCTTAGTCTGGGTCTCATTAACACAAGATTACTGTCCTCAAAATCATTGCTGATTAATGATCTAATTATGGAACATCACTTAGATATGATTGGGTTATGTGAAACCTGGCTTAAACCTACAGCTGTCCTCCCCTTAAAAGAGGCATGCAGGTCTACTTTAAATCTATGTTCAGTCTATTAGCTGTTGGGGATCACAAATATAATTCATTTGAACATCTGATTCTCCGCTCTGCCCGCAATGCTACATATTGCAAAGGTCAGAATAATAAAAATCAGCTGTATGACTTTGTCACTGTATATAGGACCCCTGGCCCATACTCTGGTCTTCTTAGATTAATTTGGTGAGTTCATCTGTAACTTGTCAACTAGTGCAGATAACATTCTGATAATTGGTGACTTCAACATTAACATAAATAAGCATTGTGATCCACTCTGCAAATCATTTATGAAAATGATGTATGTATTAGGATTACAGCAATTCATTCCAGCATGCATTGTGCCAATTGTAATTTGTGGATTTATGCCAGTTTGCATCTGCACCTTTTTCTTGTCTTATACAGAAGGATCTACTTTTTTTAAAACTTCAAATTGTCTTGTGGCACGTTTGGTGAGTACACATTTCTTTTATTTGTGCTTGATAATTATTTTGGCGGACTTTTTCATACGCCCGTTTGATTGAGTGGTGTCGCAATGAAAATCTACTGTCTTTCGCCTCCGGTACCATCGCGGGATATGGAGGCGAGACCCGCAAAGAATCCTAGTCATTAAAAATATATAAACCTCTCTCAGCGTCCATGGAGCTCTGGGGCTCTGATTGCCGAGACGTGCGGTGCTGTGGATGTTGCCGCAAGAAGTCTGTCCTTGCAGCAACAGGTGTACCGGCCGCTTCGCATTAAAACAGCGAGCGTAATCTCAGGACTTGTGCCAAGTGTGCTGCAGCTCCATTCAGTAGACAGAGAGGTGATGCCGGTGTTGTGCCGCGGTGTGAGTGGCCCGCATCGGCGGTTAACGAGCTCGTTAACGAGCCCGCAGACTTAATAAGCACAGCAGAGGCAGAGAGCGGGAGAGGAAGAACGGCGCCCGCTATCGATGTCGTTGCTGATCTGAGCACACAGATCTGTATCTCACATTCATTGCAGCTTACTTTTGGATGTTGAAACCAGGATGTGTATAAGTAACATTACTAACAGATAAAATCAATTTAAAATGCGGGATCGGACTGAAGGCGGGAGCACATCGTCTTGTCCCTGACGTCACGGAAATGATACGGCTGTACAAACTGTTTTCACAGAGGGCTAAATTTTAGCTGCAAATTTGTCATTTTTAAACGAAGATTTCTCCTCTGAATTACAAATTTGGGCTTACAGATTTACTTTACTGCATTCACAAGGGTCTTATAAATACATATCAGCTATTTCTTTCTGAAATCTGACCACATTTATTTCAATCAATCAATCAATCAATCAATTTTTTTATATAGCGCCAAATCACAATGCAGGTCTACTTTAAGATGCACCTGTTTTCCCTTTTGTATGGCTAGCATACCTGCAGAGTACAATAATATGCTGTGTTTCTTTTTACCATTTTAGATTAATTTATTAGTAAAGAGTGGGCCACAGCATCAACTTTATCTAACGTCTGGGTCTTTTAGTCAAGCTTAGGGCTAGTGGCCAGCAATCACCTTTGAATTTCTTGTGGTTTTCTCATTTCTTAATGCTGACAAATTATACTGTATTTGTTTGTCTGATGCCTGATTCTGTTTTTTTTCTCTTTGTTTGAGGTGTGGCTCCATCCAGAGATGGGAGTGGTGTCATCTTCTGCAGGCCTCCCATCCTGTGCACCGGCATGGACTCCCAATATTTTCAGTATATTCATTTTGTCAATTTTGTCTGTAGCATGGCCCAAGTAGAGGGTCACCCCTTTGAGTCTGGTCTGCTTGAGGTTTCTTTCTAAAATCATCACATGAAGTTTTCCTTACCACTGTCACCTGTGTGCTTGCTCTAGGGGTTGGTAAGGTTAGACCTTACTTGTGTGAAGCGCCTTCAGACAACTTTGTTGAGATTTGACGCTATATAAAATGAAAATGAAATAAATTGAAATTGGTGGCCTGGGAAGAGGAAAAAACAGAACCAAGACAGGTACATTAAAAATGATTTATTGTTTCTATTGCATTACATCGGATAGCTAGATGTGTTAACATCCTTCATCCATGGTTTGCTAATTCCTAAGGCATTTTGGAGTGAAATGCCTAAAACTGACCTACCCAAAATAAACTGGTTTGTTGGGGTGGGAATAGTTGGTAAAGGCTTTGAGCCGAGTTTGTCCCAGTCATTTTGACATAAATTGACTGTCAATGTCAGCAGCTATTTACATTTTTATTTACATGTCATGTGGTTAAGCAAAGCTTTGCTTGTAATAGCTAAAAGAAAAAAAATGCTATGACAGGTGTAAGCTTATTGCTTTATTTGTGTTACAGTTCATGTTGTCTATGGTTTCTCTTCATCCAGATCATTAACTCCCTCAAATCTGCCGGGAATCCAATTTTAGAGGGCTGATTACAGTGTGAACAGACAGTTTTTCCCTTCTGGAAAAATCACATGAGACTTCATTTGTCTTTTTCACAAAATGTTTCTTGGCGCCACTCTAAAATAAAGTTGCCTGGTGAAATGACAAAGCAATAGCTATACGAGGGCTGTCAATAAAGTAACGGTCCTTTTTATTTTTTTCAAAAACTATATGGATTTCATTCATATGTTTTTACGTCAGACATGCTTGAACCCTCGTGCGCATGCGTGAGTTTTTCCACGCCTGTCGGTGACGTCATTCGCCTGTGAGCACTCCTTGTGGGAGGAGTCGTCCAGCCCCTCGTCGGAATTCCGTTGTCTGAGAAGTTGCTGAGAGACTGGCGCGTTGTTTGATCAAAATTTTTTCTAAACCTGTGAGACACATCGAAGTGGACACGGTTCGAAAAATTAAGCTGGTTTTCAGTGAAAATTTTAACGGCTGATGAGAGATTTTGAGGTGATTCTGTCGCTTTAAGGACTTCCCACGGTGCGAGACGTCGCTCAGCGCTCTCAGGCGCCATCGTCAGCCTGTTCAAGCTGAAAACCTCCACATTTCAGGCTCTATTGATCCAGGACGTCGTGAGAGAACAGAGAAGTTTCAGAAGAAGTCGGTTTCAGCATTTTATCCGGATATTCCACTGTTAAAGGAGATTTTTTTAATGAAAGACGTGCGGACGGGTCCGCGCGTCGGCTGCGAGCCGCCGCGACGCTCCGCCACAGGAAAAACACCTCTGTTGAAAGCCTTAAGGACAAGTTGGAACATGTCCTGCTGTTAAACAATTTCTCATATACTCACTCCACTGAAAGCCATCAAAAGCCGCCTGGATTTTACAAATGGTTATCAACACGGAGGTGTTTTTCCTGTGCCGTCGCGCCGCGTCGGCTGCGTCCCGACGCGCGGACCCGTCCGCACGTCTTTCATTAAAAAAATCTCCTTTAACAGTGGAATATCTGGATAAAATGCTGAAACCGACTTCTTCTGAAACTTCTCTGTTCTCTCACGACGTCCTGGATCAATAGAGCCTGAAATGTGGAGGTTTTCAGCTTGAACAGGCTGACGACGGCGGCTGAGAGCGCTGAGCGACGTCTCGCACCGTGGGAAGTCCATAAAGCGACAGAATCACCTCAAAATCTCTCATCAGCTGTTAAAATTTTCACTGAAAACCAGTTTAATTTTTCGAACCATGTCCACTTCGATGTGTCTCACAGGTTTAGAAAAAATTTTGATCAAACAACGCACCAGTCTCTCAGCAACTTCTCAGACAAAGGAATTCCGACGAGGGGCTGGACGACTCCTCGCACAAGGAGTGCTCACAGGCGAATGACGTCACCGACAGGCGTGGAAAAACTCACGCATGCGCACGAGGGTTCAAGCATGTCTGACGTAAAAACATATGAATGAAATCCATATAGTTTTTGAAAAAAATAAAAAGGACCGTTGCTTTATTGACAGACCTCGTAGGTACAGATTCTCCAATCAAATTTCCTGAAACCTGTCACATCTTCAGTTTTGTCATTTCACTGGTCTTCTTTGTGGGCCTGCAAATAGTTTTTGAAGATGGCCTCTTCCAGGCGGCTGTGCCAATGTTTCTGTCGTCTTAACTGCTGGTTACACTATAATCCAAGACGTTTCAAAGACCATATCTTCTATTCATCCCTGATTTTGTTTCTCTACATTATTTGATGGAGTTGCCCAGCGAGGTTTTTTTTTGTCATTGTGTAATTTTTTTGTCTCTGCATAATACAACTATGAAGAGCTCAAGTCCCTCGAGTTGATAAAGCAGACTGAGTGACAGAGGGAAGTGTATATGAATTAGAGGAATAATAGGCCAGAAAAACGGTGCATATGTTCATAGGCTGTGCAAAACAACTTCTACAATATGCCAGCTGAAGTGTCACAAAGTGGCTGAGTGCTTAGAAAGTGTGTGTGTGTGCATGCTGTGGATTTTTTATTTTTTTCTGGATATGATCCATGTTAGCTGTCTTCTTTGGGTATAATGGTCCCGCTGGTAGCCTTATGTTTGACAGAAAACAATACATATTCATCTCTGGCTCTCATTGCACAGATGCAGATTGGCTCCCTGTGGTTCGAGTGCCAGTGAACCATATGGACAAATTAGCCACGGCCTTCACCTTTAGTGTTCACACTCATTTACTTATTTAAAGTCATTTTCTTTATTCCCCTCTTTCTTTCCACTTAATTCTTTGTTCATGTTCAGTAATTCATCATTTAGCTATTATGCCCATTGTCAACACTTATTCCTTTAATTGCTTCTTGAACAAAATATCTCCAATTAGTATGGTTAATTGTGATACCACGATAGTCTTTGTTTCCACTCAGATTTGTTGATTTGAATTTTGAATGTAACAAAAGTCCATATTAATCCAGTATAAATGCATCAAATCATTTTCTATGCCCCCCACCACCATCTCCCTCAGCCATCTCTCCTTCTTTCAGCACACCTGCCCCCAGACATCACAGCGGCAGCCCCCTCATCCTCCTCTCCCACCTCAACAGAACCTCTTCCATACATCACTGTGGACCAGGTCGGAGTACAGCTGAGGAAGCTTCATCCCAGGAAAGCGGCAAGCCTGGACAAGCTGTGTCCCAGACTACTGAATATCTGTGTGCCTGAAATGGGAGAACCGCTACGTCTCTTAAACTTTAGCCTACAGCTAAGAAGAGTGCCCACCCTCTGGAAGACATCATGCACCGTTCCAGTTCCTAAGAAGTTCCTCAGCCTCATCAAACCCCAGGTGCATCACGCCCAGGACTGTCTGCACTTTGCAAAGTGGCACCGCCGAGCGAACGGTCCCCCCTAAAAATCGGTCCGCCCTGCCTTCACTGCACATGCGTCATTTCAGAGCTCAGCAACGTCATTCCTGAGCGTCAGCAGCAATTCATCAATTATCACCTTGTTTTTGCTTCAAACTGCACTCCATTCATCATTTATCTCAGCGACAGATATCTGAAGCTTTTGTACAACAATTACTTGCACATGAATTCAGCATTATTTTGTATTACAAGACTGCAGCCCGATCAGAGTGCTGCAGCTGCGCCTACATCATTTCAGAGCGTCAGTAAGGACTCACCAATTATTGCCTCATTTGTGCTTAAAACTGACTTTAGAATGATTCAAGAGGTTTTACCTTGTCAATTGATGGTTAATAAGCTCATTAATCCCTTTGATACTCTGTCTCAGATGTGCTGCTGTGGTCCAAAATGACGCATGCACAGTGAAGGCAGGGCGCACCAATTTTTATGGTGGGCCGTTAAATCTGCGACACCGGGCAGGTGTTGGTGTGGAGGATGCCATCCTCTACCTGCTCCACTGAGCCCACTTGCACGTGGGTAAAGGAGGTGGCACACTGAGGAATCTCTCCTGGACTTCTCGAGTGCCTTCAGCACCATCCAACCCCTTGTGCTTCAGGACAAACCAAATAGGATGCGAGTGGACCCCTGCCTAGTCACTTGGATCTCCAGCTACCTCATCGACAGGCCGCAGTATGTCAGGCTGAGGGACACCACATCTGACACTGATCAGCAGCACCAAGGCCACAGTACTGGCTCATCTTCTCTTCACTCTGTATACCTCAGACTTTTACTACAACTCTGAGCTGTGTCACATCCAAAAGTTAGCAGATGGCACAGCCATTGCTGGATGCATCAGGGATGAGTACAGGAGCCTAGTGAGAGACTTTGCTGTTTGGTTCCACAAAAACAATCTACAGCTCAACACCTCAATGACAAAGGAGCTGTTCATTGACTTTGGGAAGCCCAGACCAAGACTGCGACCCATTCTGATCAAGGGAGTTGAGGTAGAGGCTGTGGTTTCCTACAAGGACCTTGGACTGTGGCTGAACAGCAAACTGGACTGAACAACCCACAAAAACCACTTGTACAAGAAGGGGCAGTGCAGGCTGTACTTCCTGAGGAGGCTGTAGTCATTTAACATCTGCAGCAAACTGGATGTTCTACCAGTTCGTGGTAGCCAATGTCCTTATTTACACTGGTGTGCTGGGGTAGCAGTACATCCAAGAAGGACACATCCAGGCTGGACAAACTGATCTGGAGGGCAAGCTTTGTGTTTGGCATGAGGCTGGACTCTCTGCTGAAGGTGGCAGAGAAGAGAACACCTGACAAACTGCTGGACATTATGGATAATGCCAGTGAACCTCTGCACACAGTCATCAGCAACCAGAGGAGCCTCTTCAGCCACAGACTGCTCCTCCCCAAGTGCAGGACCAACAGGCTGAAAACTCCTTTGTCCCTCAGGCCATCAGACTGTACAACTCCTCACTCAGGAAGAGGAGGAGTAACAGGAATACAGAGGATGGGAAGGAGATGAGCAGTTGTCGCCAGTAAGACAGTATTTCTGGTTTTTACATTTTGCAAATTGTTTCTTACTTCTACTTCTGATACCCTGTGTGCTGCTATCCAATGCTGCTGGAGCCTCAATTTCCCTGAGGGAGTTTCCCCAAGTGATTAATAAAGTTGTATCTTATCTAATCAAACAGCTACTTATCCAATCAAGGGGCAGTTGAAGGGGGTGGCTAGAGCCTATCCAGTCGTAGTTGGCCAGACGATGTAGAGCCATACATAGACAAATGAACTCATCTTTTGGAGAGTCTATACTTCAAACTTTTCAAAATGCATTTTGTAGAAAAACTCTTCAAATACCAAAGCAAAAACATTTTGGATATGTTTTGTGTTTCTTGGGTAGAGAGTGTCAGTGCACAACAATTTTCAGATCTCTCCAGAGATGTTCAGTCAAATTCAGGTCTGGGCTGTGGTTTGGCCACTTGGGGACATTCACAGAGTTGGCCTTAAACCACTTCTGTGTGCTTAGTGTCATTGTTCTGCTAAAACATGAACCATCGCCCCAGTCTGAGGTCAAGAGCACTCTGGAGCAGGTTTTCATCCAGGATGTCTCTGTACATTGCTGCATTCATCTTTCCCTCAATCCTGACTAGCCTCCCAGTTGAAAAACTCCCACTGAAAAACATCCCCACAGCATGATGTTACCACCACCATGGATGGTGCTTGGTTTTTTCAAAACATGATGCCTGGCATTAACACCAAAGAGTTCAATCTTTGTCTCATCAGACCAGAGAGTTTCATTTCTCATGGTCTGGGGGTCCTTCAGGTGCCTTTTGACAAACTGCAAGTGGGCTGTCATGTGCCTTTTCCTAAGTAGTGGCTTCCGTCTGGCCACTCTACCATAGATGTGATTGGTTGACTACTGCAGAAATGTTTGCCCTTCTTGAAGGTTCTCCTCTCTCCACAGAGGAACGCTGGAGCTTTGACAGAGTGACCATTGGGAAAATTTCTGTTTTACCATGTCACTAAACTATGTCCCAATGCTATTTTGTCAACTCAGCTGACCTTTATCACATTCAAAAGTGTAATATTTATTAAATTCAAATCAGCCTTGTTTTCTGTCTGCTGAGCTTTCTGCAGCTTTGGCTTCTCTAAACCCTTTTTCCTCTTATGCATTTCTTATTTTTCCCCCAATTCTCTTCTTACTTATGCTCATTTCAGAGTTTTATTGTTTGATTTCAAGTCTTATTCTAATACCTCAGATGATTTTTTTTCTTCTTTTCACAGATCTTGATAACCCAACAAACATCAATGTTCCATTCAATGATGCCCACCTCTAGAGAGGGATTCTTCTTTAGTCTGTCTGGCTACTTTTCCTTCTCTGTTTTTGTCAGTAGACATTTCTTGGCATGTTGTATCCACAACAGTTATGCCATTGAACAGTCTGGATGTTTTGAAAACCTTGGTGCTTCACTTTCAGTTTCACTTTCACTGATATGGAAATTGACAGCTGCTGGCTATAGGGGCTTTGCAGTCACGTGAGCCCTGCTGCCATTTTGCCTGTAAAGCGTGTTGCTCCCAGGATTATTTACTTGACGAACAATGTATGTTCTGTGAAGTGTTGGACAAGGTAAGCGATAAACTCATCGTGTCTGAACCTGATATTGGAGTAAGAGAACATACAGGCATCTTTCTGACACAGAATTAGTGGTACAAGGACAAAATTGGGTGCCTGTGACCCCTACAGTGCACCTAGCATGTTTTCTTTGTTGACCGCACCTGGAGCAACATTGCTGGCCGGGGAGATCGGTGACATCTTGGTGTACCTCTGCGCAAAAACAACAAAAACTAAAGTTTGTCTTTATATTTTTGTTCAGTGTGTCTCTCTGTATATATATATATATATATATATATATATATATATATATATATATATATATATATATATATATATATATATATATATATATATATGTATACAGACCTAGCCAGGATGAGCTCAACTGGCTTCATGACAAACTACATGCCTCTGAAGCAAAGGAATCTGTGCCGAAGAGAAGTGCAGTGCTGTCAATTGTGCTGATTCATGCAGAGAGATATAATAATAATATGAATTTAATTTATTGTCATTGTCAAGGTAACAGTGGGATTACATTTAGAACAATTCAATACAATACAATCGAATACTTCTGCAAAAAAAATAAATAAAAATAAATAAATAAATAAATAAAACAATAGAAAAATTACAGATATTTTCCAAAAACTATCACCATGAACGTGCCAGAATCACTCTCAAATCCATATTCTTCTGAGGCTCTCCTGTGGGATCTGCCACATCTCCATGATCACAGTGAGCAAGTTTTCAACAATCTTGCCATGACAGAGGAACAGGTATGTGATAGAATATCCTTGTGTCAGTAATTTCTAAATACATGAATTAATAAAATTATTGATAACCTTGTAAGATTTTGTCTTTATAGTCCACAATAAAGTGCATTATGACCAAAGGTTAATTCAAATTACTTAAAGGTTTCAGTGTTCTGTCACTGAGGAAGAAACAAGGATGCAGGATGAGAGCAAGCTGTGGTTTAGCCAAAGATCAGGGAGCGTCATGGCATCCAAATTCAAGGGTGCAGAGCACACAAACATCCAAAACTCTCCAGTGTCCCTCATCAAGATATGCTACCCATAAGGAAAATGAACCAATTCAAAGTGTTACAATTGGTAAAACCTGAATGAATTAAGTTGATGAAACTTAAGCTTGTAAGTTAACTTACAAACTTAAGTTCAAGCAACTTGTTTGTAAGTTAACTTACATACTTAAGTTCAAACAACTTATTTCATTCTGTAACACTTTTAAGTTGGTTCAACCATTCTCTTTTTCGGTGCAGGATCTTACAAATTCTCCCCAGCTGCAACCATGTAAACTCTTGAGCTAACCATTCACAAACCTACAATCTTTTGTGTTTTTAGTACTACTACAGTGGAATTCTGTTTCAGAATTCTTAGAACCAACATCTAACACATACTGCTGACCATTACATGGTACCTATTAACCCTCTTGAAAACTGACCTAAAAGACATTGGTAAACTTAATCTAAGTTCCTCCCTTTATGGCCAAAGTACTGAGGCTGGGGTGAGAGCAGAACACATGACATCCACACTATTATTGAAAAGTCTTGACACTGTGGCAGTGGACACATTGAGCAATATAGAAAGTCAATACAAATGCAAGTCTCATCATGTCATGTGAGTTGTCATCACAAGTGAGGTGGCAGATCATCTCCTGTCACTTCAGCAGCATCCTCCTCATTCTGTGAGATGTCATCTCCAAGCCCTTCAGCTGCTGCAACAACAAAATTTGAAGTTGCTCATATACAAAATAGGAAAACATAAGTCAGCTGTAAGAAGTTGTGTTGCTAGATTCAAAACAAAACATAATAACAATGAATTTATGAAATTAATTTAATTTGAAAGCACTTATCATACTGTAGCATATGATCCATATATGTTATTTATGTAGTGCCATATTTGTGGATGTAAACATTCCTAGCTTTGAAATAACTTTTTTAAAAATTGAAACATTATCAGAAGTTTTGATAGTTGTAAGTCAATTAAAAAAAACATTAAATATAATTGCTATATCAGAAACATGGATCAATGCAGATAAAGGAATGGATTTTGAACTGGATGAATATGAATTTAACTGTGTAAACAGAAAGAATAAGAGTGGAGGAGGAGTGTATGTGAATAAGAACATAGATTATAAAGTAGTAGAAAATATGACAGCTGTGATTGATAACTTATTAGAATGTATGAGGTCTATTAGAAAAGTATCCGACCTTATTATTTTTTAAAAAAAACCATATGGATTTGAATCACGTGTGATTACATCAGCCAAGCTTGAACCCTCGTGGGTATGCGAGAGTTTTTTCACGCCTGTCGGTGACGTCATTTGCCTGTGAGCACGCCTTGTGGGAGGAGTGGTCCAGCCCCCTTGTCGGAATTCCTTTGTCTGAGAAGTTGCTGAGAGACTGGCACTGTTCTTCATCAAAATTTTTTCCAAAACTGTGAGGCACATCCGAGTGGATACCATTCGACAACTTAAGCTGGTTTTCGGTAAAAATTTTAACGGCTGATGAGAGATTTTGGATTGTTTCTATCGCTGTAAGGACTTCCCATGGAGCGGGATGTCGCGCAGCGCTCCGAGGCGACGTCGTCATCCTGTTTCAAGCTGAAAATCTCCAAATTTAAGCCTCTGTTGACCCAGGACATCGTGAGAGAACAGAGAACTTTCAGAAGAAGTCGGGATCAGCAGTTTATCCGGACATTCCACTGTTAAAGGAGATTTTTTTTAATGAAAGACGTGCGGACGGATTGGCGCGTCAGCTCGCAGCTGGCACAGCACGCCCGCAACAGGAAAAACACCTCCGTGTTGATAACCATTTGTAAAATCCAGGCGGCTTTTGGTGGCTTTCAGTTGAGTGAGTATCTGAGAAATTGTTTAACAGCAGGGCATGTTCCAACTTGTCCTTAAGGCTTCCAACGGAGGTGTTTTTCCTGTGGCGAGCCGATGCACCAATCCGTCCACACGTCTTTCATTACAAAATCTCCTTTAACAGTGGAATGTCCGGATAAACTGCTGATTCCGACCTCTTCTGAAAGGTCTCTGTTCTCTCACGACGTCCTGGGTCAACAGAGGCTTAAATTTGGAGGTTTTCAGCTTGAAACAGGATGATGACGTCGCCTCGGAGCGCTGCGCGACATCCCGCTCCGTGGGAAGTCCTTACAGCGATAGAAACAATCCAAAATCTCTCATCAGCCGTTAAAATTTTCACCGAAAACCAGCTTAATTTGTCAAATGGTATCCACTCGGATGTGCCTCACAGTTTTGGAAAAAACTTTGATGAAGCATAGCGCCAGTCTCTCAGCAACTTCTCAGACAAAGGAATTCCGACAAGGGGGCTGGACCACTCCTCCCACAAGGCGTGCTCACAGGTGAATGACGTCACCGACAGGCGTGGAAAAACTCAAGCATGTGCACGAAGGTTCAAGCTTGGTTGACGTAAAAACATATGAATCAAATCCATATAGTTTTTTTTTTTAAATAAAAGGGTAGGATACTTTTCTAATAGACCTTGTATAACTATTGAAATATGTAAAGGAAAAAATAAAAATGTAATAGTCAGCTGTATATAGAGAGCACCAGGTTCTAGTATTGAAGCATTCACTGACTGGATGGGAGAAATGTTTTCAAAAACCAATCAAAAAGTTGTCTTCATTTGTGGTGACTTAAATATTGATCTGCTTAATCCAAACAGGCAGAAAATAACAGATGAATTTATCAATACAATGTACAGCATGAGTTTATATCCCAAAATCACTAGGCCAAGTAGAATTACATCCCATTGTGCCAACTTAATCGAGAATATATTCACCAATGATATTGAAAACAATACAGTGAGTGGATTATTAATCAATGACATCAGTGACCACTTACCAGTTTTCATTGCTTATAACAGAAACCACTGGAGGAATCAGCCAGACGAAAAACTAAAATACAGGCGAGAGCGGACAGAGGAAAAGATGAAAACGCTTAAATTCCCACAACTAAACCAAATTATCTGAATGTCATATAATAATTGCTCAGTGAAATTCATCATCATCAAATTGCCTTACTGTGATATGTACTGTTATTTAACTCCTGACTGAGTTAAATAAATATCTTAAACGTGTGACGTTGTCTATGATTTTGGATGTTTTACAGAGGGGATCGGACTTGATCTGTGGAACTTATGACTGTAAGATTAGAAACTGATTTTAATATTTCCTATTGACAAAACCTAAAATCAGCGATATTATAACTTTGTTATAACATCATTTAGTCATAGGTGGTGCCCCCAGTATTCAAGGTAAAATTATCCACAAGTGATCATTTCAAATATCCTAAAACATATATTATATTCTTCCTGCTACACTTCAAATTGACAAACTAATATTTTGCCGTAAAATGCCCAAATTCCTTTGAAATCGATCATCATAAAGTGGTTTGTTTACTGGAGAAGGAGGCCGCCATTTTGGTATACGGACAACAGTTCAACATGCATTCTCACTGGTCGAAAAATGAGGCCTCGCTCTCATTGCATCCGCAGCGGGCCACTCACACCGCCCCCTGTCTGGTCTGCGGAGCTGCGGCAAACTCCGGCAACAGGTCCAGAGACTACTCGAACATTTCTACACGAGTGGGCATGGAAACACTTCTGTTTGATGCGGAGTGCTCTGGCAGCCCACAAGGATAGACTTCTTGCAGAAAAATCCGCAGCACCGCAGGGTCTCGGTAACCGCAGCTGCAAAGCTCCGTGGCCACTGAGAGAGGTTTGTATCTTTTTAATGACTTGGATTCGCTGCGGGGCCCGCATCCGTACCCCGCAATGGTAATACAGCAGTGTGAGCGAGGGGTGACAACGACTCTCCATGCAGAATCGATTTTTGCCGTACGCTCTTGTGAAGGTAGTTAATGCGCAACGTCTCGATGTTCCAGACAATTTCCTGCCTGCTTCCAGTGCCAAATCTCATAGCATCGTTCAGCAAACTTTCTACCTCATCCGTTTCTCATTGTTTATTTCCAATATTACACAAGATAAATACAGGTATGGCAATAATTTAACGCTGATATCATTTAAACAAGGAAATTATGTGATATTTTGGTATTGTTGTATGGTAAATGTAATCCTTAGGGAGTAAAACACAGCGATCATTGAAGTTTGTTACCACCAACGGAACCATCCACCAAGCATTTTAGTATGTGGCCATGTCTCTTTTTTTGGTTGTTTAACTGTTAAATCGCCTGCCAAATCGATGGAATCTTTGATACAAGCTTAAATACACTCAACAAAAATATAAACGCAACACTTTTGGTTTTGCTCCCATTTTGTATGAGATGAACTCAAAGATCTAAAACTTTTTCCACATACACAATATCAGCATTTCCCTCAAATATTGTTCACAGACCAGTCTAAATCTGTGATAGTGAGCACTTCTCCTTTGCTGAGATAATCCATCCCACCTCACAGGTGTGCCATATCAAGATGCTGATTAGACACCATGATTAGTGCACAGGTGTGCCTTAGACTGCCCACAATAAAAGGCCACTTTGAAAGGTGCAGTTTTGTTTTATTGGGGGGGGATACCAGTCAGTATCTGGTGTGACCACCATTTGCCTCATGCAGTGCAACACATCTCCTTCGCATAGAGTTCATCAGGTTGTCAATTGTGGCCTGTGGAATGTTGGTCTCCACTCCTCTTCAATGGCTGTGAGAAGTTGCTGGATATTGGCAGGAACTGGTACACGCTGTCGTATACGCCGGTCCAGAGGATCCCAAACATGCTCAATGGGTGACATGTCCGATGAGTACGCCGGCCATGCAAGAACTGGGACATTTTCAGCTTCCAAGAATTGTGTACAGATCCTTTCAACATGGAGCCGTGCATTATCCTGCTGCAACATGAGGTGATGTTCTTGGATGTATGGCACAACAATGGGCCTCAGGATCTCGTCACGGTATCTCTGTGCATTAAAAATGCCATCAATAAAATGCACCTGTGTTCTTCGTCCATAACAGATGCCTGCCCATACCATAACCCCACCGCCACCATGGGCCCCTCAATCCACAACATTGACATCAGAAAACCCCTCACCCACACGACGCCACACACGCTGTCTGCCATCTGCCCTGAACAGTGTGAACCGGGATTCATCCGTGAAGAGAACACCTCTCCAACGAGAGAAACGCCAGCGAATGTAAGCATTTGCCCACTCAAGTCGGTTACGACGACGAACTGGAGTCAGGTCGAGACCCCGATGAGGACGACGAGCATGCAAATGAGCTTCCCTGAGACGGTTTCTGACAGTTTGTGCAGAAATTCTTTGGTTATGCAAACCGATTGTTTCAGCAGCTGTCCGAGTGGCTGGTCTCAGACGATCTTGGAGGTGAACATGCTGGATGTGGAGGTCCTGGGCTGGTGTGGTTACACGTGGTCTGCGGTTGTGAGGCTGGGTGGATGTACTGCCAAATTCTCTGAAACGCCTTTGGAGACGGCTTATGGTAGAGAAATGAACATTCAATACACGAGCAACAGCTCTGGTTGACATTCCTGCTGTCAGCATGCCAATTGCATGCTCCCTCAAATCTTGCGACATCTGTGGTATTGTGCTGTGTGATAAAACTGCACCTTTCAGAGTGGTCTTTTATTGTGGACAGTCTAAGGCACACCTGTGCACTAATCATGGTGTCTAATCATCATCTTGATATGGCACACCTGTGAGGTGGGATGGATGCTGCTCCACAGCCTGTCCAGTGGATTTTGATTTTTATTTTATTTTTTTGGGCGCTGTTGTCGTGCGTTACCTGTGCTGCTCCACAGCCTGTCTAGTGGATTTTTATTTTGTTTTAGCACTGTTGTCGTGCGTTGCCTGTGCTGCTCCACAGCCTGTCCAGTGGATTTTTATTTTTATTTTATTTTTTAGCACTGTTGTCGTGTGTTACCTGTGCTGCTCCACAGCCTGTCTAGTGGATTTTTATTTTATTTTAGCACTGTTGTCGTGCGTTACCTGTGCTGCTCCACAGCCTGTCTAGTGGATTTTTATTTTGTTTTAGCACTGTTGTCGTGCGTTGCCTGTGCTGCTCCACAGCCTGTCCAGTGGATTTTGATTTTGATTTTATTTTTTTTGGCACTGTTGTCGTGTGTTACCTGTGCTGCTCCACAGCCTGTCTAGTGGATTTTTATTTTATTTTTTACCACTGTTGTCGTGTGTTACCTGTGCTGCTCCGCAGCCTGTCCAGTGGATTTTTATTTTATTATTTTATTTTATTTATTTATTTATTTTTTTTTTTTTAGCACTGTTGTCGTGCGTTACCTGTGCTGCTCCACAGCCTGTCCAGTGGATTTTTATTTTATTTTTTAGCACTGTTGTCGTGCGTTACCTGTGCTGCTCCACAGCCTGTCCAGTGGATTTTTATTTTATTTTTTACCACTGTTGTCGTGTGTTACCTGTGCTGCTCCACAGCCTGTCCAGTGGATTTTGATTTTGATTTTATTTTTTTGGGCGCTGTTGTCGTGCGTTACCTGTGCTGCTCCACAGCCTGTCCAGTGGATTTTTATTTAGCGCTGTTGTCGTGCGTTACCTGTGCTGCTCCACAGCCTGTCCAGTGGATTTTTATTTTGTTTTAGCACTGTTGTTGTGCGTTACCTGTGCTGCTCCACAGCCTGTCTAGTGGATTTTTATTTTGTTTTAGCACTGTTGTCGTGCGTTACCTGTGCTGCTCCACAGCCTGTCTAGTGGATTTTTATTTTGTTTTAGCACTGTTGTTGTGCGTTACCTGTGCTGCTCCACAGCCTGTCTAGTGGATTTTTATTTTGTTTTAGCACTGTTGTCGTGCGTTACCTGTGCTGCTCCACAGCCTGTCTAGTGGATTTTTATTTTTATTTTTATTTTATTTTTTAGCACTGTTGTTGTGCGTTACCTGTGCTGCTCCACAGCCTGTCCAGTGGATTTTTATTTTTATTTTATTTTATTTTTTAGCACTGTTGTTGTGCGTTACCTGTGCTGCTCCACAGCCTGTCTAGTGGATTTTTATTTTATTTTAGCACTGTTGTCGTGCGTTACCTGTGCTGCTCCACAGCCTGTCTAGTTGATTTTTATTTTATTTTAGCACTGTTGTTGTGCGTTACCTGTGCTGCTCCACAGCCTGTCTAGTGGATTTTTATTTTATTTTAGCACTGTTGTCGTGCGTTACCTGTGCTGCTCCACAGCCTGTCTAGTGGATTTTTATTTTGTTTTAGCACTGTTGTCGTGCGTTGCCTGTGCTGCTCCACAGCCTGTCCAGTGGATTCTTATTTTTATTTTATTTTTTAGCACTGTTGTTGTGCGTTACCTGTGCTGCTCCACAGCCTGTCTAGTGTCGGATTCCCTGTTTGGGAATCCGCTAGCTTAGCATAGCTACTAGCTCTTAGCCGTTTTAGCATGGCGGCTTCTCCTGTCTCTCCTGCACTTTTCTGCTCTGGGTGTGAAATGTTTAGTTATTCCTCGGCCTCTTTTAGCAGTAACGGTACTTGTAATAAGTGCAGCTTATTCGTAGCTTTGGAGGCCAGGCTGGGCGAGTTGGAGGCTCGGCTCCGCACCATGGAAAATTCTACAGCTAGCCAGGCCCCTGTAGTCGGTGCGGACCAAGGTAGCTTAGCCGCCGTTAGTTCCCCCCCTGGCAGACCCCGTGCAGTCGGGAAGGCAGGCTGACTGGGTGACTGTGAGGAGGAAGCGTAGCCCTAAACAGAAGCCCCGTGTACACCGTCAACCCGTTCACATCTCTAACCGTTTTTCCCCACTCGACGATACACTCGCCGAGGATCAAACTCTGGTTATTGGCGACTCTGTTTTGAGAAATGTGAAGTTAGCGACACCAGCAACCATTGTCAATTGTCTTCCGGGGGCCAGAGCAGGCGACATCGAAGGACATTTGAAATTGCTGGCTAAGGCTAAGCGTAAATTTGGTAAGATTGTAATTCACGTCGGCAGTAATGACACTCGGTTACGCCAATCGGAGGTCACTAAAATTAACATTGAATCGGTGTGTAACTTTGCAAAAACAATGTCGGACTCTGTTGTTTTCTCTGGGCCCCTCCCCAATCAGACCGGGAGTGACATGTTTAGCCGCATGTTCTCCTTGAATTGCTGGCTGTCTGAGTGGTGTCCAAAAAATGAGGTGGGCTTCATTGATAATTGGCAAAGCTTCTGGGGGAAAACCTGGTCTTGTTAGGAGAGACGGCATCCATCCCACTTTAGAGGGAGCAGCTCTCATTTCTAGAAATCTGGCCAATTTTTTGGGATCCTCCAAACTGTGACTGTCTAGCATTGGGACCAGGAGGCAGAGCTGTGGTCTTATTCACCTCTCTGCAGCTTCTCTCCCCCTGCCATCCCCTCGTTGCCCCATCCCCATAGAGACGGTGCCTGCTCCCAGACCACCAATAACTAGCAAAAATCTATTTAAGCATAAAAATTCAAAAGAAAAAATAATATAGCACCTTCAATTGCACCACAGACTAAAACAGTTAAATGTGGTCTATTAAACATTAGGTCTCTTTCTTCTAAGTCCCTGTTGGTAAATGATATAATAATTGATCAACGTATTGATTTATTCTGCCTAACAGAAACTTGGTTACAGCAGGATGAATATGTTAGTTTAAATGAGTCAACACCCCCGAGTCACACTAACTGTCAGAATGCTCGTAGCACGGGCCGGGGCGGAGGATTAGCAGCAATCTTCCATTCCAGCTTATTAATTAATCAAAAACCTAGACAGAGCTTTAATTCATTTGAAAGCTTGTATCTTAGTCTTGTCCATCCAAATTGGAAGTCCCAAAAACCAGTTTTATTTGTTATTATCTATCGTCCACCTGGTCGTTACTGTGAGTTTCTCTGTGAATTTTCAGACCTTTTGTCTGACTTAGTGCTTAGCTCAGATAAGATAATTATAGTGGGCGACTTTAACATCCACACAGATGCTGAGAATGACAGCCTCAACACTGCATTTAATCTATTATTAGACTCTATCGGCTTTGCTCAAAAAGTAAATGAGTCCACCCACCACTTTAATCATATTTTAGATCTTGTTCTGACTTATGGTATGGAAATAGAAGACTTAACAGTATTCCCTGAAAACTCCCTTTTGTCTGATCATTTTTTAATAACATTTACATTTACCCTGATGGACTACCCTGCAGTGGGGAATAAGTTTCATTACACTAGAAGTCTTTCAGAAAGCGCTGTAACTAGGTTTAAGGATATGATTCCTTCTTTATGTTCTCTAATGTCATATACCAACACAGAGCAGAGTAGCTACCTAAACTCTGTAAGGGAGTTAGAGTATCTTGTCAATAGTTTTACATCCTCATTGAAGACAACTTTGGATGCTGTAGCTCCTCTGAAAAAGAGAGCTTTAAATCAGAAGTGTCTGACTCCGTGGTATAACTCACAAACTCGTAGCTTAAAGCAGATAACCCGTAAGTTGGAGAGGAAATGGCGTCTCACTAATTTAGAAGATCTTCACTTAGCCTGGAAAAAGAGTTTGTTGCTCTATAAGAAAGCCCTTCGTGAAGCTAGGACATCTTTCTACTCATCACTAATTGAAGAAAATAAGAACAACCCCAGGTTTCTTTTCAGCACTGTAGCCAGGCTGACAAAGAGTCAGAGCTCTATTGAGCTGAGTATTCCATTAACTTTAACTAGTAATGACTTCATGACTTTCTTTGCTAACAAAATTTTGACTATTAGAGAAAAAATTACTCATAACCATCCCAAAGATGTATCGTTATCTTTGGCTGCTTTCAGTGATGCCGGTATTTGGTTAGACTCTTTCTCTCCGATTGTTCTGTCTGAGTTATTTTCATTAGTTACTTCATCCAAACCATCAACATGCTTATTAGACCCCATTCCTGCCAGGCTGCTCAAGGAAGTCCTACCATTATTTAATGCTTCAATCTTAAATATGATCAATCTATCTTTGTTAGTTGGTTATGTACCACAGGCCTTTAAGGTGGCAGTAATTAAACCATTACTTAAAAAGCCATCACTTGACCCAGCTATCTTAGCTAATTATAGGCCAATCTCCAACCTTCCTTTTCTCTCAAAGATTCTTGAGAGGGTAGTTGTAAAACAGCTAACTGATCACCTGCAGAGGAATGGTCTATTTGAAGAGTTTCAGTCAGGTTTTAGAATTCATCATAGTACAGAAACAGCATTAGTGAAGGTTACAAATGATCTTCTTATGGCTTCGGACAGTGGACTTATCTCTGTGCTTGTTCTGTTGGACCTCAGTGCTGCTTTTGATACTGTTGACCATAAAATTTTATTACAGAGATTAGAGCATGTCATAGGTATTAAAGGCATTGCGCTGCGGTGGTTTGAATCATATTTGTCTAATAGATTACAGTTTGTTCATGTAAATGGGGAATCTTCTTCACAGACTAAAGTTAATTATGGAGTTCCACAAGGTTCTGTGCTAGGACCAATTTTATTCACTTTATACATGCTTCCCTTGGGCAGTATTATTAGACGGTATTGCTTAAATTTTCATTGTTACGCAGATGATACCCAGCTTTATCTATCCATGAAGCCAGAGGATACGCACCAATTAGCTAAACTGCAGGATTGTCTTACAGACATAAAGACATGGATGACCTCTAATTTCCTGCTTTTAAACTCAGATAAAACTGAAGTTATTGTACTTGGCCCCACAAATCTTAGAAGCATGGTGTCTAACCAGATCGTTACTCTGGATGGCATTTCCCTGATCTCTGGTAATACTGTGAGAAATCTTGGAGTTATTTTTGATCAGGATATGTCATTCAAAGCGCATATTAAACAAATATGTAGGACTGCCTTTTTGCATTTATGCAATATCTCTAAAATCAGAAAGGTCTTGTCTCAGAGTGATGCTGAAAAACTAATTCATGCATTTGTTTCCTCTAGGCTGGACTATTGTAATTCATTATTATCAGGTTGTCCTAAAAGTTCCCTAAAAAGCCTTCAGTTGGTTCAGAATGCTGCAGCTAGAGTACTGACGGGGACTAGCAGGAGAGAGCATATCTCACCCGTGTTGGCCTCCCTTCATTGGCTTCCTGTTAATGCTAGAATAGAATTTAAAATTCTTCTTCTTACTTATAAGGTTTGAATAATCAGGTCCCATCTTATCTTAGGGACCTCATAGTACCATATTACCCCATTAGAGCGCTTCGCTCTCAGACTGCGGGCTTACTTGTAGTTCCTAGGGTTTGTAAGAGTAGAATGGGAGGCAGAGCCTTCAGCTTTCAGGCTCCTCTCCTGTGGAACCAGCTCCCAATTCAGATCAGGGAGACAGATACCCTCTCTACTTTTAAGATTAGGCTTAAAACTTTCCTTTTCGCTAAGGCTTATAGTTAGGGCTGGATCGGGTGACCCTGGACCATCCCTTGGTTATGTTGCTTTAGACGTAGACTGTGTTTCATAGTTGTTGTATGGCCTTGCCTTGCAATGTGGAGCGCCTTGGGGCAACTGTTTGTTGTGATTTGGCGCTATACAAGAAAAAAGTTGAAGTTGAAGTTGAAGATTATCTCAGCAAAGGAGAAGTGCTCACTATCACAGATTTAGACTGGTTTGTGAACAATATTTGAGGGAAATGGAGATATTGTGTATGTGGAAAAAGTTTTAGATCTTTGAGTTCATCTCATACAAAATGGGAGCAAAATCAAAAGTGTTGCGTTTATAGTTTTCTTGAGTGTATGTAGCCTCTTCCCATGAGAAATACATCTTGTATTGAAAAATGTGAAACAAATTGCACATGGTGGGGGGGGAGCTGTTGAAAAAGAAAATCAATAAATAAATTTCTGTATAAAATAAAAAAAAATCAGGTTCAGATCCTTTGAGGTGTTTTGGCTCAGACAATCACCCCTGAACACCCCCCCCCCCTTAGTTTTCCAAACATCTACGGCGTTCAGAGTAACTTTTGCAGTCTTGAATATTATAAATGAATCACATTTCTGTCTTTTTTTTCTCCTACGCATCCATGTAACCTTCACATCTAGGACACATTCCCTTCATTATGTCCTCATGTATTTCAGTGTTCTTCTGAATCTTCTGATATTTACATATTCTTATCACAGGTGAGCCCTGTTAACTCACACAAGTTGGGGTCCACAAAATCAGAGTGTGAGTTATCTGAAACCGCGAGTTAATTAAGTTGACCAAAAAAATTTAAATCATCTGACCTTACCATATTACAATAGTTTCGACCATTTAAAGTGTGATTCCTTACTGAATGGTGATGATTTCTTCTTCTGGAGTGGGTTTGGAATCTTTTTTCCCTACTCTGGCTGCTGCAGGTCAGCGATGAGGGCTTCGTCATTGCAGAAGATTCCTAATGATGTGAAGTTTTTGGATGCAACTCTTTAGGTCCTTACTGCCGGTTCAGAATGGACCAGAATTTATACACACGCCCGCCACACACTCACTGACCTGCAGCAGTAAAGCCAAATTGCAACTTGCGCGTGTGCAAGTTAACAGGGCTTCCTGTACTGTGTCCCTGGTCTTGATTGATTTGAGTCCTTGATGATGCTTGTTTTTTCCTCACTTACCTTCTCTGGTTTCATCTGCCTGGTTTTGATGGCCTTTTGTGACCTTATCTTAGTCCTTGATGGAAACTGCTGTCAGTTGGATAGTTCTGTGGTGCGGTTTGACCCTGGCCTGTACCTGGACTTAACCCAAGCTAGTGGTCGACCAGCTTGCCTTATTGGGAATTGATTTCCCAAGTTGACTCAGTGTATCCCGTGTACCATTGTCATGTCTTCCCTCTTTGATGTCAGCCAGTATCATCTTTTTTCACTGGTATTAGAGTCTGTGGGTAAGACAGCACACATTATTTGGCTGTTCAACTTCAATTAAATCAGTGCTCAAGAATAGAAACCAAAGTGACAAAACCAAGCAAGGGGACACAGACCATATACGGTACATACAGAGTATGCCACAGTTACTCACAGCTCTGTCAAAAGCTGTCAGTGATAAGTAGGAGTGTCATTGCCTGAGTTTTGGTAATAAAGCAGACCATGCCAGTTATCATCCATCCATTTTCTATACCAGCTTACGCCAATTAAGCATCATGGACCTAAAGTCCATAGGGTGTGAGGTGGGGTACTCACGGGATGCCAGGCTGTCACAGGGCCACATATAAACAGACAAACACACCCACATACACTCCTAGGGTCAATTTAATGTTTTCAATCCACCTAACCTGCCTATCTTTTGAGGTGGGAAGAAGTCAGAACACAAACAAGGAACCAACGCAGACACGGGGGAATCCTGGAAACTCCACACAGAAAGGGCAAGTTAGTTACCCTTCACGGTAACGGTATATATCATGATTTAAAGTAAGCAATCCTACAAACATTCTTCCTGTGAGGCATCAGTGCTAACCACTAAGTAAAATATTTTCAACCTTTCAAGGGCAATTAAACATGCCCAAACATTGCTGTGTTCATTGGTAGAGATGGCCAGATAGAGCTTTATGGACAACTACCATTTTCTTAAATTGGTGTTTTATATTTTTTCTGAGCCCACTAGATGGTAACAAAGTGTTCAAAACAAACTGCAATACAATATACTGTAGCGAGGATGCCTGAGACATTTTTACAGAACCAAAGTTGATTTCTACTCTACGCTTCTTCCTGCCTTATTGGTCACCCTTGTAAAACAATTTCCTCAACCCCATCTCAGACATTAGCCAGACATGTCCATGATCAACACTGTTGGAACCACAGTACCCTCTAAAAACAGGTTGGCAACTATGCCAAAACTCATAAACCAAAGGTTATCCAAAAAAAAAAAAAAAAAAAGCAATCATTTGCCCCAATCATTTTTATTTCAATTAACTTCTGGACATTTTCTTTCCTGTGATGCTGGTTTATAGCTTTTGCATAATGTGCTGTTACATGCCTCAGTGGGATCTGTTTATTTTAATAAGAATCAAATGCTTCAGTGTGTGAAATATTTTAACCACTCTTTGTTTCCTCCAATGGTGTATTTGCTCAGGCTTATATGTTAGAGTCAATGAAAGAACATATCATTTATTCAATATGACATTTTATTCTTTTAAATACTTTCTGATTAAAGCAATCTGATGCCAAGTGCCAAGTCTTTAAAAAGACACTGAAACAAAGAACATCTGGCTCTTATGCTACCTTGGAGTCTTACTCTTCTTTTTGGTTTTTGTCTCTGCTTTTCTTTCGTATGTTTTATTCCCACTCTTTTTCTGTAACTATTCACCTTTTTTATACTCAAGGTTTCAAACGGCTCCCTGAATCCCTGACAAGTGTTATTGGTTGATTCCCCACATCAACAGGATCATAGTACAGATGTCATATTGTTTGTGTAACTAAAAAGATCTTCGGTCTGACAATTAATCACAAAAATGTTTATCAATAAATATTTGACATATTTTTTCATTTACCTGATAAGATGCAGTGAAACAAGAGATGAATGGGCCGATCCCCTCCAGTCTGTGAACACGGTAGCTAAAAACACCTGCTATCATTCTGTAAGTCATCCAATTAAAAGAACATATTACAGTCTATTTTGTTGGCAGGTACTAAAACAAATATGCAAAAAAGGAAAGTGCTAAAACAAATGTGCAAATGCATTGTCCAAGTGCAAATTACAATTCAAGCAGTGGGGAATATCAGCACAAATGAGGACATAGTGCACAATGCAGCTGGTTTATTGCTCCACATTATTCAGAGGACTGCAGTCATATCATGGTTGGAACATCAAAGCACTTAATAATGATGCTTTAGGCCAGTTTCCTACATGTTATGGTTATGATCTGTCTGCAGTTTGTTGCATTTGTGATGCATGTACAGAGAAGATAGACACCACTCAAGTCAATGCTTCCTTTTCCATTAGCTCCACAGCAGTGTGTTTCAGCTGCAGCACAATG
The DNA here is from genome assembly GCF_902500255.1 of Thalassophryne amazonica. Classification (NCBI taxonomy): domain Eukaryota; kingdom Metazoa; phylum Chordata; class Actinopteri; order Batrachoidiformes; family Batrachoididae; genus Thalassophryne; species Thalassophryne amazonica. The sequence continues at coordinate 95,499,515 of NC_047113.1, read as the reverse complement.
TACCGCTTACAGCAAATTCACAGGTCTGTTTTAGATGGTTGTCACAGCTGAAATGCAATAGAATATCCAATCAGATCATCAGTAATCACATTGCCTTGCCCGGTTACCAGAGAAATGCAATTAGCCACTGTGAATGTAAAAAAAAAAAAAAAAAACTCAAACTGGTGGATGGATAGCTGCTTCTTACAACCCCGATTCCAATGAAGTTGGGACGTTTTTGTGTAGACTCTCAGTTGTCCAGGTGGTTTCCATAGTAGTTAGTTTTCAGTCTTTTGTTCATGGTAATGAGTCATTCACGACATCAGCAGAGTCGTCAAGGGAGCCATCATAAGAGGCCAGCTTTTGTGACTTCTTGATTATTCTTCTCTACAAGAGTCAAGACAGAAGTCAGACCACCAGAGCAAGAATTTTAGCTGAGGAAGCTTCTGCGATTTGAAGTGAAACGTCCTTGCGTCAAGCAACCCAGTCCAGTCGAAGATTCAAGCTTCTCTACCAAGTTGGGACGTTGTGAAAAATGTAAATAAAAACAGAATACAATGATTTGAAAATCCTCTTCAACCTAGATTCAATTGAATACACCACAAAGACAAGATATTTAATGTTCAAACTGATAAACTTTATTGTTTTTGTGCAAATATTTGCTCATTTTGAAATGGATGCTGCAACATGTTTCAAAAACGCTGGGACAGTGGTATGTTTACCACTGTGTTACATCATCTTTCCTTCTAACAACACTCAATAAGCATTTGGGAAATGAGGACACTAATTGCTGAAGTTTTGTAGGTGGAATTCTTTCCCATTCTTGCTTGATATACGACTTCAGTTGTTCAACAGTCCGGGGTCTCCGTTCTTGTATTTTGTACTTCATAATGCGTCACACATTTTTAATGGGCTGGACTGCAGGCAGGCCAATCTAGTACCCGCACTCTTTTATTACGAAGCCACGCTGTTGTAACGTGCAGAATGTGGCTTGGCATTGTCTTGCTGAAATAAGCAGGGACGTCGCTGAGAAAGACGTTGCTTGGATGGCAGCATGTGTTGCTCCTAAACCTGGATGTAACTTTCAGCATTGTTAGTGCCATCACAGATGTGTAAGTTGCCCATGCCATGGGCACTAACACACCCCCATACCATCACAGATACTGGCTTTTGAACTTTGCACTGATAACAATCTGGGTGGTCTTTTTCCTCTTTTGTCCGTAGGACACGACGTCCATGATTTCCAAAAACAATTTCAAACATGGACTCATCAGACCACGGCACACTTTTCCAGTTTGCATCTGTCCATTTCAAATGAGCTTGGACCCAGAGAAGGCGGTGGTGTTTCTGGATGTTATTAATGTTTGGGTTTCGCTTCGTTTTAAGTTGCACTTGTAAATGTAGCGACAAACTGTGTTAACTGACAGTGGTTTTCTGAAGTGTTCCTGAGCCCACGTGGTAAGATCCTTTACACAATGATGTCGGTTTTAATGGAGTGCCACATGAGGGATTGAAGGTCATGGCCATTCAGTGTTCGTTTTCAGCCTTGCTGCTTACTTGTAGAAAGTTCTCCAGATTCTCTGAATCTTCTGATTATATTATGGACTGTAGATGATGGAATCCCTAAATTCCTTGCAACTGAATGTTGAGAAACATTGTTCTTAAACTGTTGGACTATTTTTTCATGCAGTTGTTCATAAAGTGGTGAGCCTCGCCCCATCTTTCCTTGTTAATGGCTGAGCCTTTTGGGGATGCTCCTTTTATACCCAATCATGACACTCACCTGTTTCCAAGTAGGTGTTCTTTGAGCATTCATCAACTTTCCCAGTCTTTGGTTGCCCCATCCCAGCTTTTTGAAATGTGTTGCAGACAGCCATTTCAAAATGAGCAGATATTTGCACAAAAACAACAAAGTTTATCAGTTTGAACATTAAATATCTTGTCTTTGTGGTGTATTCAATTGAATATAAGTTGAAGAGGATTTGCAAATCATTGCATTCTGTTTTTATTTACATTTTACACAACATCCCATCTTCATTGGAACTGGGGTTGGCATGGCAAGACATGACAGACACATACTATGACAGGCATACATGACAGACACAAGCATAGTATGTGATAAAAATGTCATTACATTGTGATAATCTACAATGGACCAGTGTTCTTCCTGGTGGTGGGGGGGAACTCTCATTCACTTGACAATGTACAATCTGGGGATAGGCACCAGCACCAGTGAACCTCAAAGGACTTACCTTCAGTAGGGAAATTGAGTGTTGTGTGATGAAGGAAAATTACCTTAGAAGATTTTAACATGCAGGCTTTCAGAATGCAGAACTGAGGCCAAAATGTGAAAAGTGAATAGTGTTAAGACATTAGGAGATAGTGTCATCAATAGTGGTCAATTATCCCTCCAGCTAGCTATCATCATGGCCATTCATTCACTCTTTTCAGCCATGTATCTTATTTTAATTAATGAATACACCAGTTCAGAGCTGTCGGAGTGTATGTTTGCGCTCATCAAGTTTCCTTTCCTCCTCTCCAGTTTCTCTGCCTGGCCTTACAGTAGGGACACCAGACCCATCAATATTTAAAATGCATTCTAATTAAACCCCCACTGCACCTTCAGAGCCTGACACAATGTGCTCATCACCCTCTGCTGCCTCCATATGACCAATGACTTAGCAATATCCTGCAAATAACAATAACAAGTTGCTGGACACTGACCATGTGGGAGGTCTCTGCACATGCAATATTCATGGCCTCCTTGATCCTTCAGTACGATGTGGCTGTGCTAAGGTATGTAGATAAACTTCACCTGTAATATAGAGCGAGCAATCATCCACATACCATCTGTGTTAGGGGTGGGCGATATGGCCCAAAATTCATAAGACAGTATAAATTGAATCACTTCATGGTAACGGTATATATCACGATTTAAACCTAAGTGTAAAAATCATAAAATAAATAAAAACAACAACAAAAAACACAGACAGATATAATGTAATTTTGAAAAAAGTTATTGTGCAGATCTCAAAACTACAGGCACAATTTGCCGGAAGGTACATCTAAGATGTGAGCATAGATTTGTTGTTTTGATGAAAGAATTAAATAACATTCATTTACTGTTGATTCAGAAGCTGAAGTTTCATCACTTGAACACTAGATGGCATTCCCGCTCTGAATACATGAAGCGCTTTCAGGACAGTCACTGGCGCTTCTTCTTATTTACAAAACTCAACACGAAACCACCACCAAAAATAAATAAATAAACATACTTAATTTACTCATATTTGAAGTCAGTCTGGGTAAATCATCACATCCTGGCTGATTTTGTCTTTTTGCTCTGGCTAAAAAAAATCCTTACATTATTAAATGTGGCGCTTTCTCAAATGTTTGATTCAGGTTGTGACGAAGCGTCGGCTGAAATAAATAAACAATGGCTTTGCAAATATCAGTGACAGAACATGCGTCTCACACACTTACATGAACAGCAGTGAGAGTCAGCAAAGTTCACATACACACACACACACACACACACACACACACACACAGCCACTTCACAGAGGAGTTTTGCTGGATCGAAAAACTCCGCGGCCGTTATCGCGATTAGTCGGTGGAGTCCAAATCTCTACCGTCGGCCAAAATTATACCGTGTTACGGTTAAACCAGCTAAACCACGCAGTGCTAGTCTGTCTGTGTGTTAGAAAGCACAAAGTTGTCTTGCGATTGTGTGTCACTGCTGATAATGAGGAAAATGTTTCACACTCAGATTGTTGAATTTCCTGAAGAGATGGACAGAAAGTGTGCAGACAGTCATGACTGTATGAGTGTGTGTTTGATTATAGTGAATCAGGAGAATATGTGAGTGAATGAGCACCAAACAGATGAAGGACAAGCAGGGTTAAATCAGGACAAGTATCTCAAAGTTTGTATGCTGAAGATGATCTGTTGTTTGTCATGGTGATGCCATTGCACAGTAATGCTCAGAATTACTGGCAGCCAGAACTTTGTGTTCAGAAAAGAGGGCAAATGAAGACGTTGTAATAAGAATGCCAAGCAGTGGTGGCCTTGGTGCTTGGAACACACCTTTGTGTTTGGAAATGAAAGAATCACACAAAAAAGCTCATTTTAAAACCGCATAAGCAGAGTAGATGTGTAGAAATTCTTTGTCCTGAAGGGACAAAAATTCATGTGGATGAAGTAAAAAGTAAGTGTTGATGTTTGAATTACACAGAAACAAATGCATTACAATTCTCCATATCACATATGAGCAAAAATCAACCCATAATGCATTGTAATATCAACATCTGACATTTCAGCAGTCAGCTGAACTTCCGGACACTTTTGCTTCTTAGCCTCTGGAAACAATAGTTTATTTCTATGTGTCACCTTTAACATGCCTTGTATCTTAAAAGGTAACACACTTGCACAATCCATGCACTGGTACACAATCTGCTGTGCAGGAGAGTAAACTCGTAAACTTTGTGCGGCTTTGTGCAAGTGCACAAAGAAAATTGTTCAAAATGCTCACATGAACATTGTGCAAACAATTAAAAAACACTGTGAGTGTGAGTCATAGTGTCAGTGCACTGCATGACAGCGCAGCTCATCTGAACGATTATAACGAGATGTTAAATCTATGATCAACATACTTTTACAGCTGCTCATACAAAGGAATGAACATGCAACTGTTTTACCAAGCTATTCCAATATAAACATTACAAAGAATTACCTTTTTAGACTGTTCGAAATGCGTTCTCCACCTCATGAAGCAAAGGAGAGAGAGAGAAAAGCTCCAGCTGGAACTATCCTTTGTTATTCTGGAAGTGATTAGAGGTGTTTTCAACAGCGAAACTCTGATAGAAAATGACTATCCACTACGAAATAATTGTTTTATATATGCATCCAGCTGGGTACACAGTGGGTGACATTGTCATGAAGAATTGCATGGAAGTGTGGAGCAAAAATGCATGCAAGTGACAAGGCACCTTTACCTTTTCAACATGGTTGGAGCATTTTAAATTCTGACCCCTGTGTAATTCATCAGCTGACCTCTATCTGGCCCCCTATTAAAAATTCAAGTGGCCTGTCAGTTTTTTCAGAAGAACAATGTCTAAGGAGTACTTTTGCCAAATTTGGTGCTTGAATCACCATTTGCAGGATTCCTCTGTAAATATTCTGTTATGTGCTGCACTAATAGGATGTTTTCAGCTTCCAGAAATTGTGTGCAGTTCCATCAAATCTGGGTGGTGTTAAACGAATGGCACAAAAATGGGCCGAAAGATCCTCATCCCAGTACCTCTGTGCATTCAAATGATCATCAATAAATTGCTCAACCATACATAATCTCACCACCACCATGGGCCACACATCAAAGAAGGTGAGCATTTACCCATTCAAGTCAGTTAAGATGAGGAACTGAAGTCAGCTCAGGATCATGGTCAGGATGATGAATATGCAAGTGAGGTTTCCTCAGAAGGTTCCTGAGAGTTTGTGCAGACATTGACTGCAAAGAAGAAGCGAGATGTCATGACGTGGTTACACATGGTCTGCAGATGTGAAGCCAGTTGGATGTTACTGCCAAATTCTCAAGAAGAATTTGGAAGCATCTTATGGTAGTGAAGTGAATATTCAGTTAACAGGCAACAGCTTTGGTGGGCACTCCTGCAGTCAGCATGCCAAATACATATTCCCTTAAAACGTCTGTGGGATTGGGGTGTGGGATAAAAGTGCATGATTTAAAGTGGCACACCTGTGCAATAATCATGTGACTGAATAAAAATTTTGATATGCCTCACACACTAGATGGATGGATTATCTGTAAGGATATTCACAAATATCTGAATAAAATTTGAGAGAAATAAGCCTGTTGTGTGCATAGAGGAAATCTTAGAACTCTGTCTTAAATCCATGAAAGGAAGACAAAGCAATGGATTTATATTTTTAAGTGTACAATAAAAAAAATAATAAAAATACTACTTTTTAAAATTTCTTTACAGTAATTTAATTTGCACAGAATTTGTTGCTTGCAGTAACATCCCAGAATGAGAGCACTGCACCCGTTGAGCACAAGTCTCTGCCAATACTATTCCAATTCCACAAAATCTTACCTTGGAAAAACTTTCTAAGATCAAAGTCCTATTAGCTGTGACTTTTCATAAGCTAAATTAGATGTGATCAAATGTCAGGTTCAGTTGTTTTGTTTATGCACTTGAATCAAAAATTTTTTTTGTGGTGTTAGGTTTTATTTTGCGACTTGTTTGGAATCTGGATTCTTTTTCAGATAATTTTCACAGGACATTGATTATCTCTACACAGTTTGTCATTGCTTTTTGAAACTGTTTTTGACTGATAAATGGAAGACAGACAAACAGGCATAGAATTGGAACCTCCATCCAATTTTGGTGTTGTAGGTAAATTCATAACAGAAAAATGAGTGATTAAGGCAATTTTGATTGAGATATAATGCAAAATGCACACCAAATGGGCTTTTAAATATTAAATTCAAACATCTACAAAATCTACAATCCAGATTAGCTCAGGATCAAACTTTGTCAGGCAATAATGAGTGCCAGTCTGCACCTCACTTTTATATATCAGAGTAATTGGTGAATGTTTGATTCAGATATAATGTAAAATATACATTAAATTGCCACAAAATCTGTAATCTGGATCAGATCTGGCTCATACTTTGTCACTTGAGAAGACCCCCATTACACATAGAAAGAATGTGCAGGGACCAGGCTGACTGAGGCAGACACGGCAAACATGGCCATAATCCGGACACAGTCGGAAGGGAAATAGGTGTGTAGACTGTCGGCGGATCCCGTCCAGACTACCTTGTCCACACCTCCATGATCGCAACCAAAGTGTATTTAGACAAGAGTTTAGATGACACAGACTACTGTCAGATGCCACCAAGATCATAAATAAAGGACTCAGACTCCCCGATGGCCAAACATCTGGATGGCAAACATAGGACCGGAGTGGGAGCCAGTGCTGTGTCCTTCCCTGTGCATAGGACCTGCCGGTACTGGACATTGGAGTACAACCAACGTATGGACCGGACTCCCGCCAAATGTGTCAAGCTGGCATTGGTGCTGTCACTCACTCACCCATGCAATCACATCTTCGCTTGTCCTCTCTTTTCCAGTGCTCACTGACCTCACAGCAGGAGATCACAGTCCATCATGTGTGTGACACACATGATGGACTGTCAGTGTGTGCGTATGGACACAGCACAGCAATGTCATAAGCACACACCAGCCTCTTTCACACTGGGCTGACGTAGAGATGTGAGAAGATTCCAATATAAAATTGTGGGGTACACAAACAGGCAGGGATGCATTCTGAGAGAAGCAGCTGGGGAACAGGTGATTGTACCAGTGCATGTGTGCGTGTGTAGAACAGGTGATGACATGATGAAATGATTGCTCAGCTGTGCGTGTGTGTGCGTGTGTGTTCATAAGGGCTGTCTGAGCTGCTGCGCGTGCATGCTTCTATCAGTGGTGCACATGCTGCTGGCCAGCAGAGAGCCCAGGAGCTCCCCATGCAGAGTGCGCACACAAAAAGGCTTGACAACACACAAGGAAATGAGTTGTGACACCCGCTTCTTCTTCAAACAGAGCTGCAGGAAAAGATCAGTGCTGAACATTTTGCCTCTTCACCGTCGGTGATCGCCTCCTGGTGTACAGTCCGGTAAAATATCCATTTAGGTTTTTTGTTAGTATATACCTGCATTTCCAGATTTTATTAATTCCACTGGACTCTTTTTGCTGCTGAACTTTGCTGGCAGTGGGCCAAGCTTCTCTGTGCATGCAACATTCATCAGATGCAGCCATTCCAATGAATTTATTTATTTTTTTAGCATTCCAGCATACGCAGCACAGTGCAACTCTGTCCACTGCAATGTCCATTTGGCTTATCCGTGCATGGCATATCGCATGGGATTTATTTATGCCATGGTTGATTCCAGCACACAACCAGATGAGGGGGTTTTCACGACCGGCTGTGGTCCCTGCCTCCTGGCTGTGAAACACTCCTGAGGTTGTGCTGGAGGTGAGAATCATGTTTATAATAATGTTGTCATGGGCTGGCGAAAACGTTCCACGTCATACCTTCTACAAAGATAGTGATCATGTATTATGTATATTACAGTGGTGAGATCAGTTCAACTGCAAGCCTCTGATGCGTGCAATGAAGCATTGATGTGCATGGGGCAGTGGTGGGGTGCATCTGCACGTGGCGTCAAAGATATGATGGGCACAATATTTCACATCATTTATGTTGCCCTTTCGGAGGAATGGAAATGTAAGCTCTATTTTGGATATAACAGCCTGTTCAGATCTGCGTGTGGCATGTGCTGTGCGATGCATAGACCCACAGTGGCACACCATGCTTTTGGTTTGATTGCACACTGTTTACCTCCGCTGCACATGATGAATGCAAGCCACATACAGTGAGGAAAATAAGTATTTGAACACCCTGCAGTTTTGCAAGTTCTCCCACTTAGAAATCATGGAGGGGTCTGAAATTTTCATCTTAGGTGCATGTCCACTGTGAGAAACATAATATATATATATATATATAAAAAAAAATCCAGAAATCAGAATGTATGATTTTTTTTAATAATTTATTTGTATGTTGCTGCTGTAATTAAGTATTTACAACCAGCAAGAATTCTGGCTCACACAGACCTGTTAATTTTTCTTTAAGAAGCCCTCTTATTCTGCACTCTTTACCTGTATTAATTGCACCTGTTTGAACTTGTTACCTGTATAAAAGACACCTGTTCACACACTCAGTCAATCACACTCCAACCTGTCCACCATAGCCAAGACCAAAGAGCTGTCTAAGGACACCAGGGACAAACCTGCACAAGGCTGGGATGGACTACAGGACAGCAGGCAAGCAGCTTGGTAGAAGACAGCAACTGTTGTGATTATTTATTAGAAAGTGGAAGAAACACAAGATGACTGTCTACTCCCTCGGTCTGGGATTCCATGCAAGATCTCACTTTGTGGGGTAAGGATGATTCTGAGAAAGCTCAGAACTACACAGGAGGACCTGGTCAATGACCTGAAGAGAGCTGGGACCACAGTCACAAAGATTACATTAGTAACACATGATGCTGTCATGGATTAAAATCCTGCAGGGCAGCAAGGTCCCCCTGCTCAAGCCAGCACATGTCAAGGCCCGTTTGAAGTTCACCAGTGACCATCTGGATGATCCAGAGGAGGCATGGGAGAAGGTCATGGGGTCAGATGAGACCAAAATAGAGCTTTTTGGAATCAACTCCACTTACCATGTTTAGAGGATGAGAACAACCCCAAGAAAACCATCCCAACTGTGAAGCATGGGGGTGGAAACATCATACTCTGGTGGTGCTCTTCTGCAAAGGGGACAGGACGACTGCACCGTATTGAAGGGAGGATGGATGGGGTCATGTATTGCGAGATTTTGGCAAACAACCTCTTTCCCTCAGTAACAGGATTGAAGATGGGTCATGGCTGGGTCTTCCAGCATGACAATGACTCCAAACACACAGCCAGGGCAACTAAGGAGGGGCTCTGTAAGAAGCATGTCAAGGTCCTGGAGTGGCCTGGCCAGTCTCCAGACCTGAACTCAATAGATGATCTTTGGAGGGATAATCTTTCTAGAGCAGATCTGTATGGAGGAGTGGACCAAAATCCCTGCTGCAGTGTGTGAAAACCTGGTGAAAAACTACAAGAAATGTTTGACCTCTGTAATTGCAAACAAAGGTTACTGTACCAAATATTAACATTGACTTTCACAGGTGTTCAAATACTTATTTGCAGCAGTAAACATACAAAAAAAAATCATACATTGTGATTTCAGGATATTTTTTTTTTAGATTATGTCTCTCACAGTGGACATGCACCTAAGATGAAAATTTCAGACCCCTCCATGATTTCTAAGTGGGAGAACTTGCAAAATCCAGGGTGTTCAAATACTTATTTTCCTCACTGTATATGTTATTACATATCAACATTTCCTTTGCACTCTCTGGCTGGGGTCCAGTGGAGGTGGACATATGTGGCACAAGCATGACATGCTGGCAGGCTTTGCCGTGACGATCCATCTCAGAGTTCAATCAACTGCTATCAGATTGTTTCAAATGCTGTGATGACACTGCCAGAATATCAGGATTGTGATCAGATGGCGCACAAACTGCACATGGACCGCCACCAGATGGGTGTCCCATCTCAATGGCACCAACAGTGTTTTGAACATGTGCAACACACTCGGGACAGCTGAGCAAATGGGACCAACTATGTAGACTGCTCTGCCACTGCTGCCCATCAGTCTTCAGACCACACCTCAACACTTCCTGACTGTGGATGGATGTGTCATTCCGACGCCATTCGGTTTTGTGTGATGGGGGGGTTAAAGGATACATCCTACATAACACTCTCAAGCTTGAAAGATTTGATATTTTTGAGAGATTTATGCATTTTTGAAAATTTGTTTAATGTTAAAGATAGGGATTTTTCTGGACTTTGATCTTTGACCCATGACCTTGACAATTAAACTATTTATTGCCTATAAGGATATGAATCTTCAGTAAAAATTTCATAACAATATATGAAAAAGTTGGGCTCCAGCCTGTTCACAAACAGGGCCGAAAACATAGAATCTGCTCAAATTCATTGATGGAGGTAAAAGGATTGCACACCAAACTTACCTCCAACTGAGAGAGAGGAAGAGAAAAGGAAGAAGTCAGCTTCAAATCCTTCCCATGGGGTTGTACAGATTTTGGTTTTTGTTTTGTTTTTTAGAACATAACCACTGTAAAATGATGACAAAACTACATCACTGTACCTGTAGAGCACAAACCTCCATTTCCACAAAATTTTACCTTGGAAAAAGTTTTCAAGGTCTAGGTCCTGTTAGAAGTGACTTTTCATAAGCTAAATTAGATGTAATCAAATGTCAGGAGTATGTATTTTCTTCTTGCACTTGAAACTTTTTTGTGGTGTTTTTGTGGTGGTCAACTGTTTCATTTCTGAATTCTTTTTCAGATAATTTTCACAGAACATTGGTTTTCACAGAAGATTGGTTATGCACAATTTGTCATTGCTTTTTGACGCTTGGTTTCCAACTGATAACTGGAAGCTAGACAAAGAGGCATAAAATTGGAACCTCCATCCAATTTTGATGATGTAGGTACAGTTGCGCTGAAATGTTTACATACCCTGTCAATTTTTTTTTTTTTTTGTGGCCATTTTTCAGAGAATATGAATGATAACACAAACTTTTTTTTTTTTTCACTCATCGTTAGTGGTTCTGTGAAGCAATTTATTGTCAAACTGTGTTTACTCTTTTTAAATCATAATGACAACAGAAACTATCCAAATGACCCTGATCAAAAGTTTCCATACTCCTGTTCTTAATACCGTGTATTGCCTCCTTTTACATCAGCTTGGAGTCTTTTGTGGTAGTTTTGGATGAGGCGCTCTGATGGTAAAGTTGCCACTGAATTGGACCTTATTTACATCAATTACGAAGAAATACAAACTGTATGGCTCTCTATGGTAAACCTGCAAGGAGTAGACAGTTCTGAAAAAACTGAGTGACTGTGCAATAAGTAGAAGAGTGAGGAAAGCCACAAAGACAGCCAGACAACCCAGAAGACATTATAGGCTTATGTGTCTGTGATTGGAGAAATTGTGCACGAGCGCCTTGGGGCAACTGTTTGTTGTGATTTGGCGCTATATAAGAAAAAAGTTGATTGATTGATTGAGTACAAATACTGCATTTTGTATCACCGCTCTTAGCTTCATAGTGAAGTAGAGCAGAGAAGGATATTCTTTCACCAAAACAGATCAAATCTAGCATTACATCTCAGTGTATCTTCTGGCAAACTGTAGCAAAATTTTCAGGTCTTCTTTTTTCAGAAAGTCGTCCTCTATACCACTTCATCATGAAGCTGTATAACTAGTGATACAAAATGCAAAGAAAAATGGAAAGAAAAAATTGACAATAAATAGTTTCACCCAACCACTAACTATGACTTGAAAAAGGTTTTTTATGATTCAAATTCTCTGAAAAATGGCCAAAAAAACAACAAAAACAAAACATTCTGCCAGGTTACATAAATTTTTGAGCACCACTGTAAATCCTTAACAGAAAAAAAATGAGTGATTGAGGTGTTTCTTTAATGAGATAAATTGCAAAATGTACACCAAATGGGCTTTTTACCTGAGCCAACAAAACTGGAGGAGGTTATGTTTTTGCCCTCTTTGTTTGTGAACAGCATGAAGCCTACAATTTGTCATATATCATTATGAAAGTTTTCCTGACAGTTCATATCCTCATAGGCAAGAACTGAATCAATTTTCAAAGCCATACGTCAAAGGTCAAAGTCAGGAAACATCTTGGAATTTGGAAAAATCCCGAGCTATCTTTAACATTGAATTAATATTCAAATGTAATAATAATAATAATAATAATAATAAAAATCAAATTCCTTTCACATTTGGGAACATTATGTAGAATTATATCTTTTATTGACTGAAAGAGATTCATCTGGATCCGATCCAGAGTACAGATTTTGTGGCCATTTACATTTTTCTTGAAAACCCCATTTAATGTATATTTTACATTGTATCTGAAACAAACAGTTTCAGATACAATGATAGTGGTGTGGTGTGTGAGTGCCCCTCACTATCAGATCCAGAGCTGATCTGGACTGTGAATTTTGTGGACATTTGAATTTAATATGAAAAATCCTTTTGGTGTACATTTTGCAATATGGCCATCAAAAGTGCCACAGTCACTCATTTGTCTGTAATGGATTTACCTACACCACCAAAATTGGTTGAAGGATCCAATTTTATCCCTGTTTCTCTATCTTCTAGATATCATTCATAAACCAATTTTCAAAAAGCAATGACAAATTGTGCATAGCAAATGTTGGAGTTATTCTGTAGATACACTGTTTTATTTTATCATGCATGTTTTGTGTTCCCTGCTCTGGTAGAATGTAGTTCTCTCTGCTCTGATAAAGTGTATTGTACTGATGTGATGGGTGAAGGTTACTTAAGATATGTGACATGACGTGTTTCTGCAATAGAGAATTGAATGTTCCTACCACAGTGTGATTGTGATACATCAGTCCTTTTGTCAGAAGAAGTGTGATTAATCGTTAGATGTCTTAAACACATCTTAACCGAGCCCAAGATTAAAAAAGGTTCTGAACATCCTGAATGTATTATGCAATCAGCAGTTCTGCGGCAACAGCTCACGCGCTATCACTCTTCCCCTCAGGAGCTGTACCGCCCATGTATGTAGGGAAGTCCTAAATAAAAAGAGCGGGAGCGCAGGCCAGACTTTAGTGTAGCTTTGGTGTACAGCCTGACTGCACTCCTCGCGAGCTTAAATTAAATTCTATTTCTCACTTGTTTTATTGCCTGGTTGTCTCTTCCTCAAAGCAAAGGTATTCTAAACCCGACAGCAAAGATAGCCAATGTTCTGTGAAAATTATCTGAAAAAGAATTCAGAAGCAGAAAAAGTTGGAATAAAAACACCTAACACCACAAAAAATGTTGATTCAAGTGCATGAAGTAAATACATATTGCTCACATTTGATCACATCTAATTTTGCTTATGAAAAGCCAATTCTAACTGGACTTTGACCTTGAAAATGTTTCCAAGGTAAAATTTTGTGAAATTGGAAACTAGTGTTAGTGGAGGTTTGCACTGTACGAGTGTGATGCTCTCGTCAAAATTAAATTCAATTGTCCACAAAATCCTCAATCCAGATTAGATCAAGATTTAACTTTGTTAGACAATAGTGAGTGCCAGTCTGCACCTTACTATCAAATATCAGAGTGATTGGGGCACATTTGATTAAGATAATGCAAAATATACATTAAATGGGGATTTCAATGTCGAATTTATATGGACACAGTATTTGTAATCCGGATCAGATCCGGATGAAACTACACTCAAAAACATGCTGCTGTGTTTAGTTATGTCCACTTACTACCTCTCTTTAACATAAAGAGTGCTTACAAGTTTTGGATGTTGAACTCAACTTTACAAGTTGAGCTGAGTTGTAAAGTTGAGTTCAACATCCAAACTTGTAAGAGCTCTTTATGTGAAAGAGAGGTAGTAAGTGGACATAACTAAACACAGCTGCAATGTTTTAGAGTGTATGCCAGTTGATAAAGGATACTATCCTACATAACACTCTCAAATCTTTTTTGACAGTTGTGATTTTTTGAAAATTTATTCAATGTTAAAGATAGGGATTTTTCCTGACCTTGACCTATGACCTTGAAAATTGAATCAGTTCTTGCCTATCAGGATATGAATCTTCAATTAAAAAAAATAAATAAATTATATATATATATATATATATATATATATATATATATATATATATATATAACAGCCATCTATGAAAAAAATGGCTCCAGGCTGTAAACAAATAAACAGACAAACAAACAGGGGAGAACTCATTCACTGCATTACAGAGTGTGCATGCCTACATAAGTATTTCCAAGTTACTGACATCAGTGGCAACTGTGAAGGAGTTACACGGTTTGTTTAATGTGATTATAGAACCAAGACATTGTGCTTCTTTTCTTTTTTGCATCACCAGTCACAGATTCATGGTGGACTACAACAGAAGAGTGGAGCTGAAATTTCCACTTGTTGTTAATGATTCTAAAAAAAAAAAAAAAAAATTGCTCTGTTCGTCTATACCTGGAAGCTTTGTAACTGGTGATGGCCACAGAAGCCTATAATTTCTATATAGTTGTAATGGGTGTTTTGGTGGCTTCCCTCCTCACTTTTGAGACCTGCCTACTCCAGATTTACCATAAAGTACCATACTGTTTGAATTTCTAAATTATTTTTTGTAAAAGATAACCAATCAATACTCAACTGGAATTGAATATTTGAGTAATATGCATTTTTTATATACACAGTCCCTCTAGGTATGTATTAAAAAAGGTGTCTGTTAAAGTACTAATTTACTACAAATTTAGTCTGTCAGCAACTGTGTCATGAAATACATTTTTTGTTTGTGTTTCTATTCTACTATATGAAATATGTTATGACTGTGATGTTGTTGAATGAGTTTGAATATTTTATAAATTGTTGCGAATTTACAATATGTGCATGTAGTTGTGAGCACATTTTGAATTCTGTATTTAAAATTCGTGGGTGCTAATAAGTCTGACCAGGACTGTATAAGGATGTTCAAATTGTGTGTATTTATTGTTTGCACAGATACAAAATTATTCCATCACTCCAGCCACTGCCGTTGACTGATGTCTTTACTTCGTTTTTTTTTTTTTTTTTCTTGTGCATCAAACAGTGATGGATTGCAAACAAAAATCTCTCAACATGTCACTTCAAGATGCATTGTTTTGTAGCCTGACAACTAAGACATGTATTATACTTTTAATGGACCACCTCAAAAATCAAATTTCAAAATCTGACCCTTCTGAGAGAAGGGTTCTTGGGAGACTGTTCTCGTCATGAAATTTTAAACTGAATTCAGCATTAGTAGCTGGTTAATGCACAGCACAGGGAACCCAGTTTGGGCAGAAATATGCTAGTTAATAATTCATTTTTCCTCTTGCATGGCATGGTGTGTCCCACTCTGTGATGGAGCTGCAGTTGATGGATGTCCACAGTAGATCCCGCAGAAGTGCCCCGGTATCATTCAGATCTATAACTGCATGAAAGCTGTGACTTTTTTCTTTGAGTTATCATTCAAGACTTCTTCACCAGCACTTTGCACTCCTCACAGTTTGATGACTCACTCTCTCTGTCCTGCATTTTGTTTACAGTAACTCAGCCTTAAATGGGCTGTGAAAAATATGCCACAAATTCATACCACAAGGAATCATACTTGCACATACATGTCAATCTATATGGATTGTCCGTAAATTATATGGATTTTTCAGAGTTTCTGAGTCAGACGGACGTACAAATAAAGTCTTGAGGATATTCAGGGTTTTCTGTTGTAAATTCGGCCAGCCGTCCACCATCTTTGTACTCCTCATAGAAGCTGTGTGATGACGTGCACATTGTGAGCGTCCAATCGGAACTGGTTCACCGTCACATGGTTTTCCAATATCCAATCATAGGGCAGAGTAGTCTCAGATGGGAAGGCCAAAGATTGTTAGGAGCAGTGATCTGTTACTCTTCTTGTTTCTTTAAAAATAGAACAGCTCTGTAACACTATATTTATGGGAAATATATTGAGTTTGTACAAAATACCTACAATGTACTTGTAGACATTGATTTTATTGACAGCAAGCAATTTTACTGTGGAGCAAGAGGTTTTAACTGTGGAGGACTTCCACCATAAAAGAGCCCATGGAGATCCCTGGTGTTAGTTATTAATATATGGACAAAACCCCAGTTATGTGATACCGCTGTGCAATTGTGTGAACTGTAAAAAAACTGATTTTGGTGTGATTAAGGAGGTTATAAGGATTTGTGTTGATTTTATGGATTTTATCACTTGGTTATACAGGTGGACCCTCAAAGGGGTTGACATGTATGCTTGCATACTTTGGTGCTATGAAACATTTGCACCGTTGCACTTCCACATCTATATTTGTTATGATGTTAAATCAATTTTAAACAAAAGCCTTTATTTTACAAAGGATAATTCTGTTGGAATGGAATTTGAATTTGGCCATATTTTACTTTTCCATGAAAAATTACCCCTTTGACTCTTGTTTTCATTGTGCACATACACTGTGCACAATGAAAACAAGATGTGCAAAATAGAATTACCCAAATAATTTCCAACAATACCCAAATTCCACAGATTTTGGCTCAGGAGAATGGGGTCCAGTCCAAGTCAGGAAGGGCCTCTAGTTCAGAGTCCTTTCGCTAAGAATCCTAATCCTGTGCAAGCCTACCTTGGAACACAAATTAAATTTTGGAGCATGTGAGAGTTTCCCATGTCACCACATCCATCACACAGCTGAACCACCTTGGGACCTGAATGGCAACCATCCAGACAGACAATGGTTAAATCCCCATATCGCAAAAGTAAACATTTATCTGCTATAGCCACTGTGGTGCTCAACAGCGAGGTGCCTACATGCTGGATCATGCAGAGAGAAATGTGCCACATGGTCAAAATGTCACAGTTAATGTTCCCTCACAATGCAAATATCACTAACTAACTGTTTGTTTGACACAAAGCCATTCCAATGGTACCTAAGGATCCTGCAAAGAGACCTATTACCAATTAGGGACGTCTTGGTACACAAAAGTCACACTTCGGTACATATTTGTCTTTAGACGCCATAGTTACCCTTGCCAAGGAGGTTATGTTTTCAGTCGAGTTTGTTTGTTTGTCTGTCTGTCAGCAGGATAACTCAAAAAGTTTTGAATGGATTTTGATGAAATTTTGTGGAGTGGTTGGAAATGACAAGAGGAACAAGTGATTCAATTTTAGTGGTAATCTGGATCACGATCCGAATCCAGGAATTTTTTAAAGGATTCTTCACCATTGCGGGATAGGGGAAATTTTGACATTCTAGTTTCTAACTCCACAAAAACAAGGCAGAAAGGCTTGAAAAAAAATTAGGGTGTAACATAGTCAAATGTTCTATCAAACAACAAAGTTTGGTGATGATCGGATCCGGATTCTGGATCTGGTGATCCAGAATCAGGGCCATAGGCAGAAATCATAAAACGGGTGGGCCCAGAAAAAATCAGACAGGCCCAACCTTTGGGGTTGTAGGTAAGGTGTAGGTATTATAATACACCGTTTGAAAAAGTATGCCACGTTTGGACATCGCAAGCAACGTTATCACTTAGCCTACAGCACTGGCAAAGTCAACACACAGACGCAACACGTCAGACACAAGTACTCTTCATGGATAATGCAAGCTGCAGTGCAGCGCCACACACACACACACACACACACACACACACACACACACACACACACACACACACACACACACACACACACACACACACATTCAGTGCAAGTCTGGTAGCCTACTTGGCTGGGCCTAAACCCAAAACGTCAATAGGTATTTAAATAAGGCATTGTTTCAAAAATGAATTCCAAGTTTAATGATGAACACATCTCAGCCAACTGCACAGACGCTGTGTGCACAGTTACACAGACGCAAAGTGTCAGACACAAGCACCCCATGGACAATGCAAGCAGCAACGCAACGCTTAGTCATATAAAGTCCTTTAAAATAAAAATTCTAAATATATCCACAACATGAAAACAGGTTGGCTCGGCGGCCAAATTATAAAATTGATAAACAACGGAAACCATGGCTCGGCGGCCAAATTAAAAACCATCAGAACGAACACCAACATGATTTGTGGCAGTTGCAATATAATATTAACAATTAGGCCTATTTAGAAGAAAAAAGTAATTAATGGTCTCACACTTACATTTGATGAATCCTTTTAATGCTACAGCAGGAGACGACGGGGTTTTTTGTTGAACTTATCACGTCATCATAGTCCAACGATTCGGTCAGTTCTCTTTCAAGGGAAAGCACAGAGAGTACATTCAGTCTGTGAGTCAACATGGATGTTCTGGTGGACGTTTTTATCCGATTAACAGTAGAAAATAGCGAAATCCGCGAAGTAGTCAGCAGTATTTTTTACAATTATTATAGTTGTATTAAGGCTGTAAAACCCCTCACTACACACTTTATACACTTTTCTCAAACAGGCATTAACATTTTCTCACTTTTCTCTCTTGTGTAAACACTCTCTTTTTTCTTCTGTGCGAGAAGATTATAAACAGACACATGCAGAACGCAATGCGCGTACTCTCCCTTCGCTCACTGCCTCCGGAGGTACGGATGCGGGACCCACAAAGAATCCAAGTCCTCTCTCAGTGGCCACGGAGCTCTGCAGCTGCGGTCAACATCCACATCAAAACAGCAAGTGTAGTCTCTGGACCTGTTGCCAGATTTGGCGCAATTCCGCACAGCAGACAGGAGGGCAGTGTGAGCGGCCCGCTGCTGTGTTTATCGAGCCCGCAGAAAGCGCATCGGAGGCAGTGAGAGCAATCGCGGTGATGTCGACCAGTGCCGCGACCAGCCTGCCTGATAAGGACGCAGAACACAATGCGCTGTTAAAAAAAAGCATACAAAATTGCTCTAAAAAAAATCTGCGAAACTGTGAGGCCACGAAAGGTGAACCGCGTTATAGCGAAGGACCACTGTACTCTGAAAATGAATTAATAAAAATCACAGAAGATGAACCAGATTTTTTTGACACAATTTATTAATTGTCGCTCTGTGCTAATGCAATACCATATCATAGGAATACAATGAGGCAACAACAGGTGACTGCCGAGTGTCGACTCAGCCTTCTCATTGGATGGGGCGGGCCTGGCTGACAAGTGGGCGGGCCCAGGCTCATCCAGGCCCACCCCCTGGCTACATGTAAGTCCAGAATATGCAAAAATATAGGGAAGATAGAAAATGTGTCAGTGTGAGGTGACAAATGAAGCTAGAGATGCACAACTAACACCAAATTGTAGCTGAATCTGTACTGATTCAGTAAGGTGTCATCACATTTGATGTAGCTTCAAATGTTATGGAGCTAGATCCAGAAGAAAACCGCCATTACCGAAAAATCGCTTTTATACAATAACTTTTGAACTAATAAAGACATACGAGGTCTATTAGAAAATGTCCTGTGAGGCTTCATCACGGCGTTGCTTTGCGCCATGCGGCACCGCTGCGATGCGCGGAATTCCTCCACACGTCTCTCAATGTGCCGAAAAAGTGCTGATGTCCATGTCTTTTCACAATTCCTGTGCTAGTCAGACGACGTCCCGGATAAAACACAGCATCCAGTTTGGAAATGAACGGCACATTCCACTGTTACAGGAGTTTTTGTCATGGAAAGAGGAGCGGAGATTTCGCACGTCGCGGCGGTGCCGCATGGCGCAAAGCAACGCAGTGATGAAGCCTCACGGAACATGTTCTGGCATGTCCAGGCACATCCATTTCTCAGATAATCACTCGATGGAAAAACCACCGACAGCTGTCTGAACGCCATCTCAAAGCCGTCCTGTGAGACCAAAACGGAGGTGTTCCTTTGTCTCGCTCCATCAGCAAATCGGTCGTGACGCGCGAAGCCTCCGCTCGGCTTTCCATGACAAAATCTCTTGTTAAAAGTGAAATCTGCCGGAAAATGGTTGCTGTCCAGCTCTTGTGATAACCAGAGAAAGTGCACACGACGGTCCCGGCTCCACAGAGCCATCCGTTTAGAAATGATCCGGTGGTTTGTGGCTCTCGATGACGGCATGGAGCGCGGCGCGCCGAGCGTCATTAAAGCCGTCCTTAAAGCTGTAGTAACAATCCTTATTCTCTGTGAAGCCCGTAAAATTTTCACTGAAACCCAGATAAATTTTTCAAATGGTTTCCAGCTGCCTGTCTCTAACAGTTTCTGAAAAAATTCTGATGGAAAAAAAGCCCAAATCATTTCGCCAATTCCTGACAATGAAAATCCGCCGAGGGGGTGGACCACTCCTCACTCAAAGCCTGCTCACAGGCGAATGACGCAACCGACAGGCGTGGAAAAACTCACGCATGCGCACGAGAGTTCAAGCTTGTCTGACGCAATCACATGTGATTCAAATCCATATGGTTTTTGAAAAAAATAAAATAAGGTCGGATACTTTTCTAATAGACCTTGTAAAAGTGATTCCAAGTTCTAGTGGTATGTTTTCATGGTCAAGGATGTCAAATATACAGGAAAGAAAAGTGTATGTATCATAGTTTTGGTGGTAACACTGAATTGTTGAATAGATCACTGTGCCAAGGAGGGAATCTCTTTAGGGTCAGTGACCCTATGGCCTTGGCGGAGGTTTGCACTCTCTGAGTGCTTCTAGTTCAGTATGGGTTCAGTACAGTAGCTTTAATGTGTGATCAACAGAGCTGCTGTCTTTTTAATGAAACATTTATGAATTGATTACATCTGGTCAAGATGGGATTTGTTAAATGATTAGGGTTTTTATTTTTTTTTTGGAATGTGTAGAGCCAGACACCCTTCAATATTTTTCCCTTTTAAGTAAATGGACTGCATTTATATAATGCTTTTCCATCTGCATCAGATGCTCAAAGTGCTTTACAATAATGCCTCACATTCACCCCAATGTCAGGGTGCTACCATACAAGGCACTCCCCAGACAGCAAATAGGAACACGCTTTTACAGGGGTAAGTTCCGTGGATCCGAGGAAACTGATTTGTATCTATAACACACAGATCAGTGTCCCTGGACTTATAAAACTTAATTGTCGTAAAGAAACAAACCGCTTTGCAATAAGCATTTAAAAAAGCCTCAGTGACGATCACAATTACAGAGTACAGAGTTTATAACCGTAAATGGATAGTTTCTACCGAGTGCAGATAAAACTGCTTATCATTATGCCCCATGTTCCTGCCGCGGTGCTGTGATGCGGACCACATCTGTCCCAGTGTGCCAGTTATAGTCTGTAAACGGTTGGTGTTTTGTGGATCCAGTTCAGATCTGGTCCGGATCTGTTCCAGAACTGTAAAGTGGAGCCGTGCCGGATCTGGGCCAGGGTGCAAAAACTGTCTGGACCGGATCTGTTTTCAGGATTGGTACCAGATGTTGGACTACATCCGGCCCGGCTGTATTTGCTGTCTGGGTCACTACACACCAGGAGCAACTAGGGGATTAAGGACCTTGCCAAAGGGTCCTCAGTGATTATCGGTCAGGCTGGGATTTGAACCGAGGATCCTCTGGTCTCAAGCCCAGCGCTTTAACCTTTAGACCATCACCTCGCCTAAGTTTATGTTTTGTGCAAATGACAGGATCTCATAAAACATCACTATGCGCCTTCTCATCTGTGAGATTTTGCTCTAATTCATATAAAACGTCAACCTTTGTCATACATTGGGGGAGGTGATGGTCTAGTGGTGAAGCCAGATAGACCAGAAAATCACCAAGTCAATTTTTAATTCCCTACACTCAAATATGACTCGTTGGATGAATTCATTTAAATTAAGTGCAGGATACAAGATAATTAAGGGGCTTCCGCGTAAAACTTGTGCCAACTACCAATGCGGATCTGGATGTATCCGCAGTGGCGACCCCGAACACAAAATGGGAGCAGCCGAATGGACAACAACAACAACGACTACGTTTACATGCCGTTAATATTCGGGTTAAGGTCAATATTCCGGTTTCTGAATCATTAGGAATAACCCGTTTACATGCTTAAGCAGACAGAGCTACTCCTGTATACATGGTCACTGGTATCATTTGGAATATCCCCATCTAAACAGAGATGCATGGACAACATCCAGATGCACGGAGAACGTCATGATGCAAATATGTGTCATTTACGTTTCTTCTTCCTCTTTCTACTGTCAATAAAAGACATTATATTCATGTCTTTCACGATACTAATGAAGTATTCGGTTTCCTCCTCACACCAGAAGTGTGGTGCTGTGCCGCCACGTCTGGATTTTGCCATACTTGTTTACCTCTGTTTCTGTGGTTTCCGGTGGGTTGCACGTGCCGCATACAAGTAGTTGCTGTACTCAAAAGACCAAGATTCCTTGCGGATAGGACATGTGCAGAACACAAAATAATGTTCCTTTCTGTGGGGATATTCCGATGCGCGTTTATATGACCTGATATTCGGGTTAGAAAAGGAGTAACCCAGGGGTCTTATTCAGATTTTTAAAAACTGGAATATGCGCATATTCGGGTTTTTGCGGGTGTTTACATGGCCGTGCAAACCGGGTTATTGCTAATATTCTGATTATGAAAGGGTTATTGGCTGCATGTAAACGTAGTCAATGACTACATTAGATGGAAATCCAATCCAATGAGTCAGTTTTTTGAGTGAAGTTGCTCCCAGTGTTTAGTGAGCACCTTTGCATGGCAGCACCCTGACATGTGTCTGTGTGAATGGGTGAATATGAGGCATAATTGTAAAGCACTTTGAGCTTCTGATGCAGATGGTAAAGCATTATATGAATGGAGTCCATTTACCATAAGTTGGTGCTGCCTGACTTGAATGCGGCGGGTGGACGACAGATGGAGTTCGAGCTGTCCAACCCAGGTTGGGAGTCTTCCTGCAGCAAATAAATCATCCAGACTTTCCAAATATGTGAAAAATTGGTGCAACCAAGTGTTTGCTTCCACTAGGCCCCAAGCTCAGTCTAAGTACTCAAACTTCTTTTGTCGCGTGTAGCAGGAGTGGAAACAATTGAAGAAGTTTATTTCTGAAAAAAAATGTGCTTGATGGCAGCAAAGTCGGCGGCTGTGATGGCAGAAAAAGAGTTTGTTGCATCCATGTTTGGCCAGATTGTTCTGTCAGGCGTGTTAATTGGTGTGGACACAAATGCGAACTCACATGACTGATGGTGTAAGAAAAAAGGTCTGAGTTCAACAAGCAGCAGGTCAGTACATGGGAGATCCAGCAGTGAGGCAAAGGTAGCAGACAGACATGAGGCTGAGGCGTGGGCCACATAACAGGCACAATTTCAATTTATTTTCATTTACTGTCGTGCTAAATCACAACAAAGTTGCCTCAAGGCGCTTCACACAAGTAAGGTCTAACCTTTCCAGCTTCTAGAGCAAGCACACAGGTGACAATGGTAAGGAAAATCTCCCTCTGATGATTTGAGGAAGACACCTCAAGCAGACCAGACTCAAAGTGGTGACCCTCTGCTTGGACCATGCTACCAAAACAATAGACAATACAGGAAATTATACAGGATATTTTGGGAGATTTTGGCAGTCCATGCTGGTGCATAGTTAAAATACGCAGTGAGGTATTTTAACAGAGCGGCAACGATAAATACAAGGTCGAGAGCAAAACAAGGTCAAATACCAGCAGGCTGAGAACAAGGCAAAACAGGACACGGAACAAAGGCTGGAAAGTGAAATACATTCAACAGTCTGGCAGGGAAATGAGGGACTGTGAGGGCTTATATAATGAGCTAGTTAATAAGGGCGTGAATGAGGAACAGGTGTGAGGAAGGTTCTGGAAGGGGTGTAACTGAGAAACACAAGGGCAGATGCAAGAGGGTGCAGTTAGACAAAAAGCAAAGCAGACTAAAGAAAGATAAGTGAGAGAAGAACTAACGGTGAAAAAACATGACGTGCTCAAGACAAACAATTAACGTGAACAAAACAAGGAAATAACATGACAAGTCTAAAAAGAGGAAAACAAGAAAATTAATGACTATAACCAAAACCAGAACGGAACAAATCCTGGCTAAAATATCACAGTAAATGCAATAACCGATAATGATATGGCAAAATATACTACAGGATAAACAGAAACTAAATGACAGAAAACAAAACCAGTGAGTAGAAAATAGTGCAGTGATGAACAAAACAAAATAAATGATAAACAGAGAAAGCAATAAGTAACTAGCAGAACATCACCAGAGTACAAAACACAGAAGGTAAATGAAACAAAACCAGAAACTACAAAATCACCAACAGAGGACCACAATAAATGAATGATGAACAGAAAACAAAACCAATGATAACAAGAGCATGACAGGAATACAACCCCTGGCAAAAATTATGGAATCACCGGCCTCGGAGGATGTTCATTCAGTTGTTTAATTTTGTAGAAAAAAAGCAGATCACAGACATGACACAAAACTAAAGTCATTTCAAATGGCAACTTTCTGGCTTTAAGAAACACTATAAGAAATCAAGAAAAAAGATTGTGGCAGTCAGTAATGGTTACTTTTTTAGACCAAGCAGAGGAAAAAAATATGGAATCACTCAATTCTGAGGAAAAAATTATGGAATCACCCTGTAAATTTTCATCCCCAAAACTAACACCTGCATCAAATCAGATCTGCTCGTTAGTCTGCATCTAAAAAGGAGTGAACACACCAGGAGAGCTGTTGCACCAAGTGGACTGACATGAATCATGGCTCCAACACGAGATATGTCAATTGAAACAAAGGAGAGGATTATCAAACTCTTAAAAGAGAGTAAATCATCATGCAATGTTGCAAAAGATGTTGGTTGTTCACAGTCAGCTGTGTCTAAACTCTGGACCAAATACAAACAACATGAGAAGGTTGTTAAAGGCAAACATACTGGTAGACCAAGGAAGACATCAAAGCGTCAAGACAGAAAACTTAAAGCAATATGTCTCAAAAATCGAAAAATGCACAACAAAACAAATGAGGAACGAATGGGAGGAAACTGGAGTCAACGTCTGTGACCGAACTGTAAGAAACCGCCTAATGGAAATGGGATTTACATACAGAAAAGCTAAATGAAAGCCATCATTAACACCTAAACAGAAAAAAAAACAAGGTTACAATGGGCTAAGGGAAAGCAATCGTGGACTGTGGATGACTGGATGAAAGTCATATTCAGTGATGAATCTCGAATCTGCATTGGGCAAGGTGATGATGCTGGAACTTTTGTTTGGTGCCGTTCCAATGAGATTTATAAAGATGACTGCCTGAAGAGAACATGTAAATTTCCACAGTCATTGATGATATGGGGCTGCATGTCAGGTAAAGGCACTGGGGAGATGGCTGTCATTACATCATCAATAAATGCACAAGTTTATGTTGATATTTTGGACAATTGAAAGGATGTTTGGGGATGATGAAATCATTTTTCAAGATGATAATGCATCTTGCCATAGAGCAAAAACTGCAAAAACATTCCTTGCAAAAAGACACGTAGGGTCAATGTCAACGAGCAGATCTGATTTGATGCAGGTGTTAGTTTTGAGGATGAAAATTTACAGGGTGATTCCATAATTTTTTCCTCAGAATTGAGTGATTCCATATTTTTTTTCCTCTGCTTGGTCTAAAAAAGTAACCATTACTGACTGCCACAATCTTTTTTCTTGATTTCTTATAGTGTTTCTTAAAGCCAGAAAGTTGCCATTTGAAATGACTTTAGTCTTGTGTCATGTCTGTGATCTGCTTTTTTTCTACAAAATGAAACAACTGAATGAACATCCTCAGAGGCCGGAGATTCCATAATTTTTGCCAGGGGTTGTATAAATACAAATAATCAGATCAAGGAAGCTGACACGAGTCCAAGACAGGAGCCCCAGCGGGTGCTGGATCATGGCAATCCCTGCCTTTGTCACAAAACATGAAAATAGATTGACACACAGTCTTTGGAAATTAGATGAAATGCCAGTGACTTACAGAAACAAATAAGCATGTGTGTATAATCATACTGTGCAGAGGTGTTCTATGTATTCTGTGTGCAGTTCTATACACCGAACTGTGGCATGTATGGCTTGCCTCTACTGGTGGTTGGCTCTCACTGCAGTATTGTATCACTTCCTGTTCCGGAGCACAGCGGTGTTTTGCTGTATCTGTTAGCTGTTTAATCTGTGCAGTTAGATTGATCTAGTTACCTAGATAACGATTTGTTTCCCAGTGTAATCTTCATGTGCCTTAACTAAAGCACTCCCTCTGCTGAATCACCTCTAAATTATTTACACATTATTCACTTTGCGTGTTTTTAGGAATCCGCTAGCTTAGCGCAGCTACTAGCTCTTAGCCGGTTTAGCATGGCGGCTTCTCCTGTCTCTCCCGCACTTTTCTGCTCTGGGTGTGAAATGTTTAGTTATTCCTCGGCCTCCTTTAGCAGTAATGGTACTTGTAATAAGTGTAGCTTATTCGTAGCTTTGGAGGCCAGGCTGGGTGAATTGGAGACTCGGCTCCGCACCGTGGAAAATCCTACAGCTAGCCAGGCCCCTGTAGTCGGTGCGGACCAAGGTAGCTTAGCCACCGTTAGTTTCCCTCTGGCAAATCCCGAGCAGCCGGGAAAGCAGGCCGACTGGGTGACGGTGAGGAGGAAGCGTAGTTCTAAACAGAAGCCCCGTGTACCCCGCCAACCCGTTCACATCTCTAACCGTTTTTCCCCACTCGACGACACACCCACCGAGGATCAAACTCTGGTTATAGGCGACTCTGTTTTGAGAAATGTGAAGTTAGCGACACCAGCAACCATAGTCAATTGTCTTCCGGGGGCCAGAGCAGGTGACATTGAAGGAAATTTGAAAGTGCTGGCTAAGGCTAAATTTGGTAAGATTGTAATTCACGTCCGCAGTAAGGACACCCGGTTACGGCAATCGGAGGTCACTAAAATTAACATTGAATCAGTGTGTAACTTTGCAAAAACAATGTCGGACTCTGTAGTTTTCTCTGGGCCCCTCCTCAATCGGACCGGGAGTGACATGTTTAGCCGCATGTTCTCCTTGAATTGCTGGCTGTCTGAGTGGTGTCCAAAAAATGAGGTGGGCTTCATAGATAATTGGCAAAGCTTCTGGGGAAAACCTGGTCTTGTTAGGAGAAACGGCATCCATCCCACTTTGGATGGAGCAGCTCTCATTTCTAGAAATCTGGCCAATTTTCTTAAATCCTCCAAACCGTGACTATCCAGGGTTGGGACCAGGAAGCAGAGTTGTAGTCTTACACACCTCTCTGCAGCTTCTCTCCCCCTGCCATCCCCTCATTACCCCATCCCCGTAGAGACGGTGCCTGCTCCCAGACCACCAATAACCAGTAAAAATCTATTTAAGCATAAAAATTCAAAAAGAAAAAATAATATAGCACCTTCAACTGCACCACAGACTAAAACAGTTAAATGTGGTCTATTAAACATTAGGTCTCTCTCTTCTAAGTCCCTGTTAGTAAATGATATAATAATTGATCAACATATTGATTTATTCTGCCTTATAGAAACCTGGTTACAGCAGGATGAATATGTTAGTTTAAATGAGTCAACACCCCCGAGTCACACTAACTGCCAGAATGCTCGTAGCACGGGCCGAGGCGGAGGATTAGCAGCAATCTTCCATTCCAGCTTATTAATTAATCAAAAACCCAGACAGAGCTTTAATTCATCTGAAAGCTTGACTCTTAGTCTTGTCCATCCAAATTGGAAGTCCCAAAAACCAGTTTTATTTGTTATTATCTATCGTCCACCTGGTCGTTACTGTGAGTTTCTCTGTGAATTTTCAGACCTTTTGTCTGACTTAGTGCTTAGCTCAGATAATTATAGTGGGCGATTTTAACATCCACACAGATGCTGAGAATGACAGCCTCAACACTGCATTTAATCTATTATTAGACTCTATTGGCTTTGCTCAAAATGTAAATGAGTCCACCCACCACTTTAATCATATCTTAGATCTTGTTCTGACTTATGGTATGGAAATTGAAGACTTAACAGTATTCCCTGAAAACTCCCTTCTGTCTGATCATTTCTTAATAAAATTTACATTTACTCTGATGGACTACCCAGCAGTGGGGAATAAGTTTCATTACACTAGAAGTCTTTCAGAAAGCGCTGTAACTAGGTTTAAGGATATGATTCCTTCTTTATGTTCTCTAATGCCATATACCAACACAGTGCAGAGTAGCTACCTAAACTCTGTAAGTGAGATAGAGTATCTCATCAATAGTTTTACATCCTCATTGAAGACAACTTTGGATGCTGTAGCTCCTCTGAAAAAGAGAGCTTTAAATCAGAAATGCCTGACTCCGTGGTATCGCAGCTTAAAGCAGATAACCCATACGTTGGAGAGGAAATGGCGTCTCACTAATTTAGAAGATCTTCATTTAGTCTGGAAGTCTGTTGCTCTATAAAAAAGCCCTCCGTAAAGCTAGGACATCTTACTACTCATCACTAATTGAAGAAAATAAGAACAACCCCAGGTTTCTTTTCAGCACTGTAGCCAGGCTGAGAAAGAGTCAGAGCTCTATTGAGCCGAGTTTTCCTTTAACTTTAACTAGTAATGACTTCATGACTTTCTTTGCTAATAAAATTTTAACTATTAGAGAAAAAATTACTCATAACCATCCCAAAGACATATCGTTCTCTTTGGCTGCTTTCAGTGATGCCGGTGTTTGGTTAGACTCTTTCTCTCCAATTGTTCTGTCTGAGTTCTTTTCATTAGTTTCTTCATCCAAACCATCAACATGTCTATTAGACCCCATTCCTACCAGGCTGCTCAAGGAAGCCATACCATTATTTAATGCTTCGATCTTAAATATGATCAATCTATCTTTATTAGTTGGCTATGTACCACAGGCTTTTAAGGTGGCAGTAATTAAACCATTACTTAAAAAGCCATCACTTGACCCAGCTATCTTAGCTAATTATAGGCCAATCTCCAACCTTCCTTTTCTCTCAAAAATTCTTGAAAGGGTAGTTGTAAAACAGCTAACTGATCATCTGCAGAGGAATGGTCTATTTGAAGAGTTTCAGTCAGGTTTTAGAATTCATCATAGTACAGAAACAGCATTAGTGAAGGTTACAAATGATCTTCTTATGGCCTCAGACAGTGGACTCATCTCTGTGCTTGTTCTGTTAGACCTCAGTGCTGCTTTTGATACTGTTGACCATAAAATTTTATTACAGAGATTAGAGCATGCCATAGGTATTAAAGGCACTGCGCTGTGGTGGTTTGAATCATATTTATCTAATAGATTACAATTTGTTCATGTAAATGGGGAATCTTCTTCACAGACTAAGGTTAATTATGGAGTTCCACAAGGTTCTGTGCTAGGACCAATTTTATTCACTTTATACATGCTTCCCTTAGGCAGTATTATTAGACGGCATTGCTTAAATTTTCATTGTTACGCAGATGATACCCAGCTTTATCTATCCATGAAGCCAGAGGACACACACCAATTAGCTAAACTGCAGGATTGTCTTACAGACATAAAGACATGGATGACCTCTAATTTCCTGCTTTTAAACTCAGATAAAACTGAAGTTATTGTACTTGGCCCCACAAATCTTAGAAACATGGTGTCTAACCAGATCCTTACTCTGGATGGCATTACCCTGACCTCTAGTAATACTGTGAGAAATCTTGGAGTCATTTTTGATCAGGATATGTCATTCAAAGCGCATATTAAAGAAATATGTAGGACTGCTTTTTTGCATTTACGCAATATCTCTAAAATTAGAAAGGTCTTGTCTCAGAGTGATGCTGAAAAACTAATTAATGCATTTATTTCCTCTAGGCTGGACTATTGTAATTAATTATTATCAGGTTGTCCTAAAAGTTCCCTGAAAAGCCTTCAGTTAATTCAAAATGCTGCAGCTAGAGTACTAGCGGGGACTAGAAGGAGAGAGCATATCTCACCCATATTGGCCTCTCTTCATTGGCTTCCTGTTAATTCTAGAATAGAATTTAAAATTCTTCTTCTTACTTATAAGGTTTTAAATAATCAGGTCCCATCTTATCTTAGGGACCTCGTAGTACCATATCACCCCAATAGAGCGCTTCGCTCTCAGACTGCAGGCTTACTTGTAGTTCCTAGGGTTTGTAAGAGTAGAATGGGAGGCAGAGCCTACAGCTTTCAGGCTCCTCTCCTCAGGAACCAGCTCCCAATTCGGATCAGGGAGACAGACACCCTCTCTACTTTTAAGATTAGGCTTAAAACTTTCCTTTTTGCTAAAGCTTATAGTTAGGGCTGGATCAGGTGACCCTGAACCATCCCTTACTTATGCTGCTATAGACTTAGACTGCTGGGGGGTTCCCATGATGCACTGAGTGTTTCTTTCTCTTTTTGCTCTGTATGCACCACTCTGCATTTAATCATTAGTGATTGATCTCTGCTCCCCTCCACAGCATGTCTTTTTCCTGGTTCTCTCCCTCAGCCCCAACCAGTCCCAGCAGAAGACTGCCCCTCCTTGAGCCTGGTTCTGCTGGAGGTTTCTTCCTGTTAAAAGGGAGTTTTTCATTCCCACTGTAGCCAAGTGCTTGCTCACAGGGGGTCGTTTTGACCGTTGGGGTTTTACGTAATTATTGTATGGCCTTGCCTTACAATATAAAGCGCCTTGGGGCAACTGTTTGTTGTGATTTGGTGCTATATAAATAAAATTGATTGATTGATTGATACCATATGGTTCAAAACAAATATGTGGTGTGACACCCGTAGTATCAACACATCCAGCTGGCTAGTGTCCAATTCTCACAAAGATGTAGTTGGACAGGAAGCACCCAGGTCTACTTATTGGCCTGCCAATATGCCAGCTTTGTCCCGCTTGACGCCACAACTTGACTGATGAAACCAGACTCTCATCACTTCCAGAATCAGAGAAATTATCTACAGCTACAGGTTGTCTCACACTCATCATGTGGTGTGGAATGCATTTGGAAGCTTCTCTCTCTCTCTCTCTCTCTCTCTCTCTCTCTCTCTCTCTCTCTCTCTCTCTCTCTCTCTCTCTCTCTCTCTATATATATATATATATAGAGGGTGGGTCTTTAGAAAGTAAAAAAAAAAAATAATAAAAAAATGAGAGAGTTCCGCATGCGGCCCACAGGATGCTGTTGAACAGCCAGCAACAGAAGAAGAAAGAGAAAAGTTCCTTTGTTCTGGGCCTTTTAGCCTTTTAGAGGGGACTATGCAGAATCATAAGTTCCTCCCATTTGGGTATATGGTGTCTGCACAGAGAAAGTAAAAAAAAAAACCCCACATCAGATATAATGAAGGACACATTGTGTTCTTTTTCAACAAAATAGAAGATTACTAAGTTTTCTAAATGCATCATAAGCAGGAAATCGATTAAAGAAACACTTTTCACCATGACGATTCATTAATATTTTAAGAGATGACATTTGACATACATCAACAATTATAAATGGCATCACCTGAAAGAAACATGTTAACAGGTTAACTTGGAATATAAAATTTGTCTTTTGATTAATTATAGAAACAGGAAAAGACATATTTTTTCCTTCATTGGATAAAGAAAAAAAGTTATTTGTACAGATGTACAGTGTTCTTTTCTGTAGGTGGCGCTGCTGTCCTCTCAATGTTGGTCCTTTTATGAGTTTTAATTTGCTGCATTTGGAGGATGGTGATTCTGGGTTTATTGAGCTGTTATATGTCGGGGGAGCCTGTTCTGGCCTGGAACATCTCTGAGTTATACAGAAAGCGGTTCCAACAACAGAAACAATTTATTTTTCACCTGTGCATAATAATGTGTACAAAACTGAAACAATGTCCTTCTGGTGGAGTGACTGTTGGCACGCTCTTAAGCGCCCAAAAGGATAGAAGCCCGGCGTTCCTGGACCCACTACCACCAGACAAACACCCCCCAGGTGGACACGACAAACTGACTCTCTGTGAAGCAAAGAAGAGGTGAGGTAAGTCAGCAGTTACAACAATATCTTTCAAAAGACACACGCTATCAGCAACACATTCAGGTCTGTATCTTTTTTAACTTTATGCAAATGAGCAGCTTCTCACAACAAGTGGAGGATCACTTATCCGCGCGCCACAGCAGTGAGAAGCAAGCTGCACAATTCTCATCACAATTCAAGTATACTGTGTAACAAAACACCAAGTTACTATCAACAATTAATCAAACACTTAATTACCTTTAACGTGTGCTGACAGCATGTGTCCTCACCCTTCCTTGCTTCACAGGCTCGGTGTGTCAAACCCAGGCGCGGTCCTCAGCGTCTCACAAACGAACATCACAAGGTCGAGTTCCCGGCAGTTCTGCTTGAATCACACATGCCTTAAATGCAGAACGCCATCCAATTATCTGCTTCAGCTGAAAGTCTTTAAGGTTGCATGTGAGCACCAGTCACAGGTGCCACACATGATGCTGATGAGGGTGAGGACTCTTCAGCCAGCACCTTCTCCACAGACAAATCAGTTTCCATGCCACCTGAAGAGCAAAGAAAAGAAAAGAACACCAAAACATCCAGCCACACCCCCCAACACACAACAAAACTGTCCGATAAAAGAGACAAAACTGGGTGTAACCCATTCAAATCCAGAAGTTAGTGAAAGATGAACAATTTCCAGCACATATGGCCCAAGAATAGGCCATAAATCCTTAAACAGTTTTATTGATATAGGATCAAGTAAGCTGGTTGTGCTCTTTGTAGATCTTACAGGTTTCCTCAGGACACCTAGCAGTGGCTGAGCTGAATCCTGAATGTATCCCGTATGGGCCAGGGGGCCTATAAACAGTGACAAAATAACACAACTGATTTCCATTCTTCTGACCCTGACAATACACAGCATCATGGGAAGAGCGGAGAATCAGATGCTCAAAGGAATTATATTTTGTGACCCCCAAAAGCTAATAAAGTAAACCTAGATTCATAAATAAAAGCAACATCCCCACCTTCCTTCACCTCACGAGAAACATGAATAAATGTATATGTCGGTGGACAGGCCTCATTTATAGGAAGGATAGCTGTAGGTCTAAGCCAGGTTTCACATAACCCAATCATATCTAAGTGGTGATCAACAATTAGATCATTAACCAACAATGAGTTTGAGGATGATTCAAGGTGTTTTCAGCAACCAAACTCTGAGAGCAAATAATTAATCCCCTACAAAATAATTATTTTATATGTAGCATCCAATGGCACAAAGCGCAGCATCCAGGGTGGGACACAGTGGGTGGCATTGGCATGACGAATTGCATGAGATTCATTCCGCTCTTGATTATTACACCGGTGGTTTCAGATTCATTGGCTTTTTAAGCCCCACCTTTGTCTCTGTTGTACGGAGCCCTGGAAGTGTCATCGCAAAATGTTTTTCATGTGGAGAGAATGTGCACTCATTTTGTGATATTGTGCGCACGTTTTATTATATTGTGCATACGTTTTAAGCATCATTTGAGTAAAACAAGGGCACGATCTACTTAAACATGGCCACAATTTGTAAAACGTGCACTCTATTACTCAATATTATCTTGACACATAAATGTTGGCTATTAGCCAACAAACCAGGAGACAGTGTAATACATTTCCTCATTAGAAATGGATCTGGTCAGGGTATATTATCATGGTTTGGGCGCAAAAAGACATATAGAGAACTCTAGCTACCCAGCATGGCATCATCTGGAGTTTAAGCACATTAAAAAGGATGCCGAGGGTGAAGTATTTCCCCATCGTGAGTATGACAATTTAGATCATATTATGGAGTTCATTTTGAACGAATGGAAAACGTGCACACATTCTATTAATTTGACGGCTCAATTAAAGGAAAACGTGCGCCGCTTTATTAATTCAAGGGCTCAATTAAAGGAAAATATGCGCACATTTTATTAATTTGAAGGCTCAATTAAAGGAAAACATGCGCCGCTTTATTAATTCAAGGGCTCAATTAAAGGAAAACATGCACAGATTACCATGGCCAGAAAAATATATCACTTTAAGTGACCTCTCCCGGGTTCCGTACTGTTCGGCGTGGGCCGTTTATGTTCAGTACTCTCTTCCTCAGTCACCTGTCTCATCTGTCCATGTCCTCGTCGGTTTGTGTCTATCCGCCGTGATCACTTTTTGTCAGTTGCTTTTTGTTCTTATTTTTCCATATCATTCCGTCTACACTTATCTGGATTGTTTGTCATTGTATGGTGTTCTCACTGTCTCATTTGACAGTGGACTTTGTTATTTTTTTTTTTCACCTTGTCTGTCTCAGCACAATTTAAGACTTTGTTTCTTAGAGTATGTTCACCTCATTGTCTCTTTTGACAGTGGACATTTTGTTATGGATTTTTGTCATTAATAGGGAGTGCTCCCACTTACCCTTTTGGCAGTGGACCTTTTTTTGGTTATTCCCACTCGTAGTCTATCAGCTTTTGCATTTTGGATATTTTGGATTTAGTACTGTTGTGTGTTGGGGGGTTTGGCTGGGCATTGTTTTGCTGTTTTTGTGTTTATTTTCCTCCCAGGTGGTTTGGGGCTGATCTCTGGGGAGAGTGTGCTGCAGAAGAGTCTCTCACCTCTGTTGCGGTGATCTGCTGCACCTGTTGCACTCACGTGCGGCTCTCTATCAGGACGATCTACGACACCTGTGGCATTCACGTGCAGATCTAGGGACTCTCAGCTGGTGCCAATGAAGAAATGAAGAGCTGCATTTAAGCCAGCAGTGATCAGGGCTGAATGGCCGGAGAATACGACCATGTAACGATTGTTTGGGGACGCTGAGGGCCGCTCCAGATTCTGACAGGAGGACGAGGGTGAGAGGCAAGTGGGGTCAGCACACGTCAGAGGTGATTATTCTGCAAGGCTTATCTGTAATTGTAATTTGGTGTTTTTGCGCAGCTATAATTAAATATTGGTGAAAATTGTCTGGTTTGCTCCTCACGGCAGTGGCGCGCGGATTGATTATCCTCCACTAGCTGTGAGCAGCAGCCCTTTTGAACTAAATCCGAAAGCAGACCTGAACGTGTAGCTGATAAGTTTGCCTCTAAATAATATTTCGTGGTAACAGTGTTGAATAACCTCGCCTCTGTTCCTCCTTCACAGAGTACAGTCCTGGGAAAAGCCACCTGGGGGGGTGTCGGCGGAATTCCTGAGTCCAAGACGTTCGGGCTCCGATCTATTGAGACGCTGAGAAAGCGCGCCGCCTCTTCACCTCACCAGTTTTGTTTAGTATTTCATGTACAGCACTAGGGGGGGAAAAAAATAAAACTTGTTTCTTTTGGAACTGCTTCTGGTTATTTGACGCTGGGTTCAGTCAGACGCTGGATCGCTCCTCAATCCGCGCCCAAACCCTAACACCGTGGTTCTAACCATAACAAAAACAGTTTTATTCCTAATTGTTGTCATGCACTTGAGCTTTTCCAACAACGTACAATTGTCAAATATCAGTTTTCTACACAGCAACCAGATTTAGCAGTAATCACTGAGTAAGAACATCACCTTTATAACTTTAATTTTTTTTTTTTCTTGGAGTTTCACTTCATTTTGTATTAATTATTGCCTTAAACATT
This sequence comes from Thalassophryne amazonica, assembly GCF_902500255.1. Taxonomy (NCBI): domain Eukaryota; kingdom Metazoa; phylum Chordata; class Actinopteri; order Batrachoidiformes; family Batrachoididae; genus Thalassophryne; species Thalassophryne amazonica. Next base: position 95,463,784 of record NC_047113.1, on the reverse strand, counting down.
CCATGGAAAGTCAAGCCATCAATATATCTGTTTGTTACCAGCTGTCAATCAATTCACTGAACAGTGTTGTTATTTATGACTGAATGTGTCTTTGTGTGTCCACAAGCTGTCATATTGTTGTGAAGTGTGAAACCCTCTACTTAGAAATTTGTCATCGGTTTCTGCCACACACTCTTGAAATGTCAACCTGCCACTCAAGTATAGTTAAGCATGTCTCATACAGTGTTTCTATTTCTTCCTGTATCCACAAGCTGTCACTGTGACAGCTCAACAGCAGCAATGAAAGAACAATGAATGGCTCCATGTGCAGCCATTATCCAAGTGCACAGGTATGTCTGAATTTTGAGTGCAACCATTTTCACTTCCTGTCGCAGCAAAAATAACACATTCCTGCTTTAAGACGATTCAGTGCTTGTCACCATTTTTTGTAAATTCACATGCTCCAATGAGCTTAATTGCAAGCAGTTTCACCTGAAAGAAAAACATAAAGGGATATCAAATATCTAATGCAAAAGAAGAGAGTGAAGAAAATAGATTCGAGTCATGGGCTCTTCAATATTAGAAGATGTAGACAAATCTACTGGAATATGAAAGCTGTTGGAACAGAGATATTTAAAGTGCGGGCCAGTACATACGAGGTCTATTAGAAAAGTATCAGACCTTATTTTTTTTTTTTCAAAAACCATATGGATTTGAATCAGGTGTGATTGCATCAGACAAGCTTGAACCCTCGTGCGCATGTGTGAGTTTTTTCACGCCTGTCGGTTGCGTCATTCGCCTGTGAGCAGGCTTTGAGTGAGGAGTGGTCCAGCCCCTCGTCGGATTTTCATTGTCAGCAAATGGCGGAATGATTGGGGCTTTTTTTCCATCAGAATTTTTTTCAGAAACTGTTAGAGACAGGCAGCTGGAAACATTAGAAAAATTTATCTGGCTTTCGGTGAAAATTTTATGGACTTCACAGAGAATAAGGACTGTTACTACAGCTTTAAGGACGGCTTTAAGGACACTCGGCACGCCGCGCTCCGTGCCGCCATCTAGAGCCATAAACCACCGGATCATTTCTAAACGGATGGCTCTGTGGATCCGGTTATCACAAGAGCTGGACATCAGCCATCAGCCATTTTCTGGCAGATTTCACTTTTAACAAGAGATTTTGTCATGGAAAGGCGAGCGGAGGCTTCGCGCGTCACGACCGATTTGCTGATGGAGCGAGACAAAGGAACACCTCCGTTTTGGTCTCACAGGATGGCTTTGAGATGGCGTTCAGACAGCTGTCGGTGGTTTTTCCATCGAGTGATTATCCAAGAAATTGTGGATGTGCCTGGACATGCCAGAACATGTCCCGTGAGGCTTCATCACGGTGTTGCTTTGCGCCATGCGGCACCGCCGCGACGTGCGGAATTCCTCCGCACGTCTGTCTCAATGTGCCGAAAAAGTGCTGATGTCCACATCTTTTCACAATTCCTGTGCTAGTCAGACGACGTCCCGGATAAAACACAGCATCCAGTTTGGAAATGAATGGCACATTCCACTGTTACAGGAGTTTTTGTCATGGAAAGAGGAGCGGAGACAAGGTCAAGTTGTTCCATAATTTAGAAGCAGCAACAGAAAAGGCACTGTCCCCTCTGAGATTCCTACTGGATTGTTCTGGGAGCAGCTGGTCAGCTGACCTGAGAGACAAACACAGTACATAAAGATGAAGAAGCTCAACTCAACTTGACCAAACTTTATTTATATAGCACTTTAACACAACCACAGTTGAAAACAAAGTGCTATACATAAAAACATAAACCAATTAAAAGCAATAAAATAAATAAGAACAATTGCTTCATTGTTTTTAAAATCAATTAGAAACAATAAAACAATAAATAAATGCAAACCATAAAACACTAAAACAAAAACAGTCTCATGCAGAGTTAAAAGCCTGGAGTAAAAATGGGTTTTAAGACTGGTTTCAAAAATGGACAGCGAGGAGGCTTGTCTAATGTTCAATGGTAACTTTTTCCATAGTTTTGGAGCAGCAGTGAAAAATGCTCTGTCCCCTCTGAGCTTCCATTTGGACCTCTTTAACTCCAGGAGCAGGAGGTCAGCTGTCCTGAGACACCAAGCAGGAGCGTAGGGTTGAAGGAGCTCAGAGAGGTAAGGGGGGGGGGGGGGGGGGGGGGGGTGAGACCATTTAACGACTTCAAAACAAATGAAAGAATCTTAAAATGGACTCTAAAATGCACAGGCAGCCAGTGGAGGGAGGCCAGGTGGGGGTTATGTGCTCCCTCTTACATGCTCTAGTTAGGAGGCTGTCAGGGATTTGGCCAGGTCAGGGCGCTGAGCCCTTGTGTTCCCCCTTTTTGTTGTTTCCTGTCTGCTTCAGCTTTGATTTATTAATATTTATTTTCATCAGGATTTATTCTGTCATGTTTTTCTGTCACTTTGTTCTTTTTGTTATGATTCACTAGTTACAGTGGTCCCTCTTTTATCGCGGGAGTTACGTTCTAAAAATAACCCGCGATAGGCGAAATCCGCGAAGTGGTCAGCGTTATTTTTTATAATTATTATAGATGTTTGAAGGCTGTAAAACCCCTCACTACACACTTTATACACTTTTCTCAAACAGGCATTAACATTTTCTCACTTTTCTCTCCTGTGTAAACACTCTCAAAGTTAAAACCTTAGTAGAAAAATAAGTCCAGTATTATAGAATGAAACCAAAGATCAAAGCCTGTTTTCAGGCCCAAACATTCGTTTGAGAAATAAAAATAGAACATTTTCCTTTAAATAATTATGATGGCTTTAAGAACTAATGAATTTAATTTTAACGATCAACCTACGAGGACACATAAGAAATTATTAATAGTGACTGACCAGTATTTCACAGTTCCTCTGACCGCGCGTCTTCGTCCTGGCGCCGTTATGGGTAGTTGTTGGCGCTCTTTTTTCTTCTGGGCAAGAAGATTCTTATAAACAGACACACGCAGAACACAATGTGCATGCTCTTTCTTCGCTCACTGTCTCCGGTGTTACCGTTGAAGGACAGATGCGGGCCCCACAAAGAATCCAAGTCATTAAAAAGATACAAACTTCTCTCAGTGGCCACGGAGCTCTGCAGCTTTGGTTACCGAGACCATACAGCGCTGCGGATTTTTCCGCAAGAATTCTATCCTTGCGGGCTGCTGGAGCGCTCTGCATCAAAACAGTGAGCGTAGTCTCTGGACCTGTTGCCAGATTTTGGCCGCAACTCCGCACAGCAGACATTGGGGCAGTGTGAGTGGCCCGCTGCAGCGCTTACTGAGTCCGCAGACTAGGTAAGCGCATTGGAGGCAGTGAGAGCAATCGCGGTGATGCCGACCGGCCCGCCTGATGAAGATGCAGAACACAATGCGCTGTTAAAAAAAAAGAAGAAGCATGCAAAATTGCACTAAAAAAATCTGCGAAACTGCGGGGCCGCAAAAGGTGAACCGCGATATAGCGAGGGACCACTGTATTTCATTTTCATCATATGGTTATTCTCTGTTCTGTTTTGATTTGTCACTTTGTTTTCTTTGTCACTTTTTACTTTGGCCTTTCATTCTGTTCTAGTAGTTTTCAGTCATTGTTTATTAAGTTATCACTTGTTCCTCTTGGTTATAATATTTGTTGTGCTGTTATGTCAGGATTTGTTTTGGTTATTGTTTGGTCACTGCTTTTTCTTATGGTTTGTCTTACTGCCTTGTTTTCTTAAGTCAGTTTGTGTTTAATGTCGTTTTAGTATTTTGCTGCATGTCTCCTGTTCAAGTCCGTGTTGCCAGTTCATGTTTAGTTTAGTTCTCATGTTCATGTTTGGTTCCTGTTCACAGTAATATTATATTCAGTTGTAGCTTTGTGCTTATTTCTGTTTCACTCCACATCCTGCACCCGCCTCGTGTCTTTGTCTCCCACACTTTGATTCTGTCTGTTTTGCATTTTCATTCACTCCTGTTCTTGCACCTGCTCATGCATCTTTGTATCTGACGTCACTCCACTTTGTGCACTCCCTTCCCCATTATCTTGCCCATGCTTAATCTTTGTTCACTAGTCACGCCCCCTTCCAGAACTTTCACTGACACCTGCATTTTGTTCCACTAATTACACCACCAGTTATTTAAGCCCTCACAGTCTCACAGCTCACTGCCTGATTGTTGAATGTTATTCACTTTCCAGCTATTGCTTGTCTTGTTTTGCCTGCTAGTGTTTGACCTTGCTTTTCCATTGACCTTGAACTTGTCTTTGCCTCTGAACACCTCCACGCCGTGCTTTTTGACCTCAGCCTGTTTTTTGGACCAAGCCTCAGCCTCAGTCTGTCTGTACCTTTGCTTCGCTGCTGGACCTCCTGTGTACCAAATCCCTGCTTGTTAAATTAAACCTTTTTCTTACACCAGTCTGCCTGTGAGAGTTTTGCATTTGTGTCCTGCTCTGTTTGTGCCACGCCTGACAGAGGCGAGCGGCTGCATTTTGCACCAGCTGGAGACGTGCAAGGGAGGACTGGCTGACTCCAAAATAGAGTGCGTTACAGTAATCCAGCCAAGATGTTATGAAGGCGTGGATCACTGTCAGCTCAGAGAGGGCAACACTGTGAAGATTTAAAAATGAAGATAAGAACCATAGTGCAGCAGATAACAGGATATTTACAGAGGAATCCTTCAACTGGTGATACACACACCAAAGTTGGCATTAAAAAAAAAAAAATTGAGTATCCATTTGAATTTTCAACAGCTGGCCAGGTTGGGGTCAATTTAAGAATTACACAGGGGTCAAAATTTAAATATGTTCAAATAATATTGAAAGCTATACCACATTATTTGGCTTCCAAAAAGGAATAGTTTGGACTATCTATGATTACCTGTTATAACTTCACCTAAAATTCAAATCAGAAAAATGCTTTTATTTAACTGTAAAAACCAGAAATATGTTTAACAAACCATTTTTATAACTCAGAATGCAAATATAAATTGCAAATTTGAAAAAAAAAAATCTGTAAAAATGTAGCATAAACAAAGTTATATACAATTCACATTAAAATGTAAGAAATGCTTCAGGTGTTTTTTTTTTTGGGGGGGGGGGTTTGGAGGGGGGGGGGTATTTAAATGCAATAAGATGCCACACAAATTACAGTGTATTTGTGCCAGTCAGAAAAAACAAAACAAAAAAACAATTCCTGTCCAATGCAGACTGTCCTGACTATGTTAGTGGCAAGAAAAACAAGCAAACAAACAAACAAATAAAAAAAAATAGTTTGCCCCCCCCCAGTTTTGGACTGGGGGGGGGCAGGGGAGTCTCTACCTGGACTCCTGTGTTCTCTGCGCCTGGAGCCTGCTTAGTGCTGGGGCAGTGTGTGTCTGCATCTGTGGGCTGTCTTTAATCCGGTTGTAATGATCCTTAATCTGTGTGACGCCCAGAGTATCTTCACTGAAAGCTGTCTAAATCTTCTGAATGTTTCCACCTGCCTGTCTCTCACAGTTTCTGGAAAAATTTGATTCAGCACTGCTCCAATCGCTCAGCCATTTTCCTGACAACTGGTTACAGCCTGGGAGCTCACAGCGGGAAAAACACAGCAGGTTCGTTCAAAGCCTGGAAGCTCACAGCGGGAAAAACACCGTTGGAAGAGGCTTGAAGCTCACTGCGGGAAAATACAACTGGTTACAGCCTGGGAGCTCACAGCGGGAAAACACTGCTGGAAGAGGCTTGAAGCTCACAGCAGGTTCGTTCAAAGCCTGGGAGCTCACAGTGGGAAAAACACAGCAGGTTCGTTCAAAGCCTGGGAGCTCACAGTGGGAAAAACACCGTTGGAAGAGGCTTGAAGCTCACTGCGGGAAAATACAACTGGTTAAAGCCTGGAAGCTCACAGCGGGAAAAACATAGCAGGTTCGTTCAAAGCCTGGGAGCTCACAGCGGGAAAACACTGCTGGAAGAGGCTTGAAACTCACAGCGGGACAAACACAGCAGGTTCATTCAAAGCCTGGGAGCTCACAGCGGGAAAAACATAGCAGGTTCGTTCTAAGCCTGGGAGCTCACAGCGGGAAAACACAGCAGGTTCATTCAAAGCCTGGGTGCTCACAGCGGGAAAACACAGCAGGTTCATTCAAAGCCTGGGTGCTCACAGCGGGAAAACACAGCAGGTTCATTCAAAGCCTGGGTGCTCACAGCGGGAAAAACACAGCAGGTTCATTCAAAGCCTGGAAGCTCACAGTGGGAAAAACACAGCAGGTTCGTTCAAAGCCTGGAAGCTCACAGTGGGAAAAACACCGTTGGAAGAGGCTTGAAGCTCACTGCGGGAAAATACAACTGGTTACAGCCTGGAAGCTCACAGAGGTAAAAACATAGCAGGTTCATTCAAAGCCTGGGAGCTCACAGCGGGAAAAACACTGCTGGAAGAGGCTTGAAACTCACAGCAGGAAAAACACCGTTGGAAGAGCTTGGAAGCTCACAGTGGGAAAATACGACTGGTACAGCCTGGGAGCTCAAAGTGGAAAACACGAAGGTTAACATCACCTCCTAGACATTAAGACTAGGCAACCAATCTTTGAGTTCAGCTCACGAAAAATGGGAGTTAAAACAAAAGTGTTGCATTTATATTTTTGTTCAGTGTTTGATTAATTGAAACTGGCTCTTTTTGCATTGGAAGGAGCCAGTATAGGTGGTTCGGGCATCTGGTGAGGATGCTCTCTGGTTGTCTCTCTAAGGAGGTCTTCCAGGCACGTCCAACGGGGAGGACGCCCTGGGGAAGACCCAGGACTGCTGGAGAGATTATATTTTCTATCTGGCTTAGGAATGCCTTGAGATCCCCCCCAGAAGAGTTACAGGAATTGGCAGAGGATAAGGAAGTGTGTGATGAGCTGCTTGCTCTGCAGCTAACACGATCCAGACCCGGATAAGAAGCTGAAAATGAATGAATGACTTGAAATTGAAGTTGTGGTGTCTCCAACACCATCCATCCATCCATTTTCTTCCGCTTTACCCGGAGTCGGGTCGCAGGGGCAGCAGCTCAAGCAAAGCCGCCCAGACCTCCCGATCCACACACACCTCCCCCAGCTCCTCCGGGGGAACCCCGAGGCATTCCCCAGCAAGCCGAGAGACGTAGTCCTTCCAGCATGTCCTCGGTCTTCCCCGAGGTCTCCTTTCAATGGAAAATTACCATTTGTGAGTTGAATGTTGGTATTAATTTACACCACTGCACTGCAAGTATGCAATTCCCCCTATAAAACATTATTTCCCCATTGTTATTTATGTCCCCTACTGTTTCATGTCAGTTCTGTTACCAAACAATTGGTTTTCTATTACTGAAAGAGTAACACCTCCCTCAGTTCCTCATTTGGACAATAGGTGGCTTTCACTGCCTTTGACCTTGAAGGGACATGCAAAATGGCAGCCAGGAGAATCTGATCTGTTCTGATTGGTAAGTTTCACTTATCAATACATAGAGGCAGGGATAGAAAACTGTTGTAAGCAAAAAATATTCACACTAAAACACATGGCTCATGCTTGGCATGTGTTTTTTTTTTTCACATTTTTGTCAGTGCTGTTACTGTCAGTAGTGTTATGGTCCTCAAGGTAAAGCTGTCCACTAAAAGTACAAATTCATACTTAGCGCAGTGTTTAGCTGTAGAATATCATATGTATATTCCTTACATTAATATTAATTAATGTGTCAGTCAGGGGTGCCAAAAAGGGGAGAACAAGGAGAAGGATTCTCGGGGCCCATGACTGACAGGGGCCCAGAGAGCCTCCTAATACAATTATAATACTGACAAAATAATATGGTGGGTGGCCCAGTAAGATTTCTTTTCATGGTGCCCAAAATCCCTGTTGTAGGTCAAAATAATAAACTAAATTGCATCATTTTCCTGAATCGGAATATTCAAATCCTGTAAAAATGACCCTGAAACCCATAAAGAGTAAATACTTTGTGTACAATCAGTCATTATGTCATAGTCGAGGTTAAAGTGCAACTGGTTGAGTTTCTCCTCTTGCCTGTAATAACAGATTCTCATTATAAGATATGACTGTTATTATATAGTGTGTACATTGTACTGCAGTTCACTATTTGACCATTTGCCATCCACATTGTTGTGCAGGTCAGATGTGGGAGCATTTGCTGGTGCCACATGTTCCCTCATCAAGTACACTGCAGAACCTTCTTACACCCAGCATCAAGATAAATGGTCAGTCCCAACCTTGTGATGATGATTGTATTTGCTGCAGTCAGGTGAAACGTAGACTTCAACTTGACTTGCCCTTCCCCCAATATTCACCATTTCACACTTGACACAAAAAGTTAATCCACAAACTATTGAATACCATCTCCTTGACCTTCTACAATCACTGTGATCCTCAAAACTGTGGCACTTGTGTGTTGGATCATTGTCACAAAACACACCATATCTGGCCTAAATGCTTTAGCTGACACTGCATAACAATGAAAAAAGTCATGTTGTACAACTCATTTCAATATATACAACTTTTAGTATATATATTCAAAGGTAAATGTTATTTCCACTGGCATGATAATTTTTTTTCTCAAAATTTATAATTAACATCATGTTTGCTGAGGAGTCATGCCATAGTTGGAAAAAAAAAACTGGACCTGCAGTTTTTCTTTTGTTTATTCATTTTGAACTTTATTCTACCCAATCACATCCATAAACCATTTAGGAATTACAGCACATTTATATCCACAGTCTTGACATTTTCAGAGCAAATGAAGTCCTAAAATACCAAAATAATTACATCCACACTTACATTTACATGGACATTTGCATCAGTCATGTAAAAATACATACAGTAGGGTATTGTGTGTTAAATTTGTCTAGAGGAGACAGTTTTCAAAAACTGAGTGACAATGCAAGAAGGAGATGAGAGAAGCCAACATGATACCCAGTCAACTCTACTTGGATTTTGGTGTCTTCATTTGAATGAATGAATGAATTAAAGCTTTATTTCAGACATGAAAAACAAACAAATAAAGAAGAAACAAACAATAACTCACAAAAAAGACAAAACAAAAGAACTATGTCAACATAATGTGGGAGTAGGAAGAAGCATATTCTTATTCAATCCTACCCCTTGTCCTATCTAAGTCCCAGTTGACTTCAAAATACTGTTTAAACAAATTAGCATCTAGATGTATGTAAATACCTACTAACATCTCATGATTATACATATTTACATATATGCATATTTACAGACAAAAAAAGAAAACAATCCATCCATCCATTTTCTTTCGCTTTATCCGGAGTTGGGTCACGGGGACAGCAGCTCAAGCAAAGCCTTCCAGACCTCCTGAACCACACACATCTCCCCCAGCTCCTCTGGGGGAACCCCGAGGTGTTCCCAAGCCAGCCGAGAGATGTAGACCCTCCAGCGTGTCCTGGGTGTTCCCCGGGGCCTCCCCCCAATAGGACGTGCCCGGAACACCTCTAAAGCGAGGCGCCCAGGGGGCATCATCCGCATCATCCACCACATCATCTGCAAACAGCAGAGATGAGATTCTGTGGTTCCCAAACCGGACCCCCTCTACACCCTGGCTGTGTCTAGAAATTCTGTCCATAAAGGTAATGAACAGAACCGGTGACAAAGGGCAGGCCTGGCAGAGGCCAACGTGCACTGGAAACAGGTTTGACTTACTACTGGCAATGCGAACCAAGCTCCTGCTGCGGTCGTACAGGGACTGGATAGCTCTTCAATCCTTGAGCACCCGATGGAGGGTGTAGAGCTGGTCCAGTGTGCCACGACCAGGACAAAAACCACACTACTCCTCCTGAATCCGAGGTTAGACTATCGGTCAAATTCTCCTCTCCAGTACTCTGGAATAGACCTTACCGGGGAGGCTGAGGAGTGTGATCCCCCTATAGTTGGAACACACCCTCCGGGCCCCCTTCTTAAACAGAGAGACCACCACCCCGGTCTGCCAATCTAGAGGCACTGATCCCGACTGCCACACGGGCTGCAGCATGCTTAGCCTGCCGGTACCTGTCAGCTGCCTCCGGGGTCCCACTTACAAACAATGACAAGTTGGACTCCTTCTTCAGCTTGACGGCATCCCTTACTTCCGGCATCCACCACCGGGTTCGGGGATTGCCGCCGCGACAGGCACCAGAGACCTTGCGACCACAGCTATGAGCGGCCGCATCAACAGTGGAGGTGGAGAACATGGTCCTCTCGGACTCCATGTCTCCAACCTCCCCGGGGATCTGGGAGAAGCTCTCCCGGAGGTGGGAGAAAACCATAAATAAGCAAATAAATGTAAGTAATAAATGGTTATGTGAAACAACTGGTGACCATCAAAGCCCTTCATCCTCCATGTAACCTGTGAAAACCATGTTTTTATACTGCCAGAATGAACTGGATCATGCTTGGACATTGCTTGAGCCTCACCCAACCTGTTCCACAGCATCACTCCACATATCTATATACAACCCTTTTTTATGTTGTACAAACCCAGAGATGTTTTAGTTTATACTTCCCCATGAAATTATAATCCCCGTCTCTCTTTAAAAAAAAAAAAAAAAAAGAAAAATTGAATATTTTGGGGAAGTGGCTTATTTGCTGATTTATACATAATTTGTGGTGTTTAAAAGTGAACCAGGGCTCACTTTCATTAATCTTGTTTAGTCAACTATACTGACTTAGTCGACTAAACTTTTGACGTTAGTTGTTGCACAAAGTGCTTAGTCAGCTAAAGTTTTGCATTAGCTGATACAGAAGAGGCTACTCTTATTTTAGTCGGCAAAACTTCAGTGTCTTACCTCAACAACGGTGGCTATCATGTACCACCAATTGATGGAGCAGGAAGGAAGGAGAGCATTGTGGCGGGAGTGGTGTTCTGGGGCTGGAATAATCCATTGGAGATGTTTACGGAGGCCGAAGCCGGGAGTGCTTCTCCTCTGGTGAAGCTCTCCCAGCCATGTTTGTAGCAAATGACCAACCCAGAAACAAACAAAGCGCTTGTGCATTGGAGGCGTTTCTTTGCAGCAGCATTGGAGAGGCCACTTATGCCCATGAAAAATGTTGACTAATGTTAGACGGCTAATCTTCAAGTTTAACTGTCGATGTGAAATGGAGGTTAGACAGCTAATGTTGGGTGACTAACCTTAGTCATCCTCTGCAAAAGTAATTTAAATGTGGTAAAACAAGTGACCAGTAGAGAATGTGGACTGATTTGTAGTCCAGAATGTGTTTGGCCTTACTGACAACTGAGATACTTCTTGACAGTTTATTTTGTACGTTTTGAGTGAGGTTTCCAGTTTATTTTATCATCTATTATTACACCAAGAAACATAGTTTCATTAACTCTTTCCACTGCCCCAATTCCAATGATGTTGGGATGTTGTGTAAAATGTAAATAAAAACAGAATACAATGATTTGCAAATCCTTTTCACCCTGTATTCAATTGAATACACCACAAAGACAAGATATTTAATGTTCAAACTGAAAAACTTTATTGTTTTTGTGCAAATATTTGCTCATTTTGAAATGGATGCCTGCAACACATTTCAAAAAAGCTGGGACAGTGGTATGTTTACCACTGTGTCACATCACCTTTCCTTCTAACAACACTCAATAAGCATTTGGGAACTGAGGAAACTAATTGTTGAAGCTTTGTAGGTGGAATTCTTTCCCATTCTTGCTTGATGTACGACTTCAGTTGTTCAACAGTCCTGGGTCTCTGTTGTGGTATTTTGTGCTTCATAATGCACCACACATTTTCAATGGGCGACAGGTCTGGACTGCAGGCAGGCCGGTCTACTACCCGCACTCTTTAACTATGAAGCATGTGCAGAATGTGGCTTGGCATTGTCTTGCAGAAATAAGCAGGGACGTCTGTGAAAAAGACGTTGCTTGGATGGCAGCATGTGTTGCTCCAAAACCTGGATGTACCTTTTAGCATTGATGGTGCCATCACAGATGCGTAAGATGCCATGCCATTGGCACTAACACACCCCCATACCATCACAGATGCTGGCTTTTGAACTTTGCGCTGGTAACAACCTGGATGGTCTTTTTCCTCTTTTGTCCGGAGGACACGACTTCCATGGTTTGCAAAAACAATTTGAAACGTGGACTCATCAGACCACAGCACACTTTTCCACTTTGTGTCTATCCATTTCAAATGAGCTCAGGCCCAGAGAAGGCGTTGGTGTTTCTGGATGTTGATGTATGGCTTTCACTTTGCATGGTAGAGTTTTAACTTGCACTTGTAGATGTAGCCACCAACTGTGTTAACTGACAGTGGTTTTCTGAAGTGTTCCTGAGCCCACATGGTAAGATCCTTTACACAATGATGTCGGTTTTAATGCAGTCCCACCTGAGGGATCGAAGGTCACGGGCATTCAATGTTGGGTGCTCCAGAGAGAACCCATGCACACCCATAGGTGTGCAACTGGGTGTAGTAGAGAATGGTGGTGCCAAATGGAAATCTACTGTATGTTATAATTCACCAAATGTCCATCCGTCTGTCTGATCCTGCATCACGCCAAACCTGCTCATCCAAATTGCTGTGATTTTTGTTCTGTGTCATCTGTGTAGATGTGGCACTAACATAGGGGGATTACTTTCACGTGCCCTTCATAGGTATATAGAATTAGGTACCATAATCTAAGACAAAGCATTAGCAGGCTAACTAGCCAAAAATGTTCTTCTTCTGTGAAGATTTATGTCAGTTGGCATATTTGTTCATTTTGAAATGGATGCCTGCAACACATTTTAAAAAAGTTGGGACAGGGCAACAAAAGACTGGGAAAGTTGATGAATGCTCAAAGTACACCTAATTGGAAACAGGTGAGTGTCATGTTTGGGTATAAAATGAGCATCCCCAAGACCACTTTGTGAACAACTGCCTGAAAAAAATAGTCCAACAGTTTAAGAACAATGTTTCTCAATGTTCAATTGCAAGGAATTTAGGGATTCCATCATCTACAGTCCATAATATAATCAGAAGATTCAGAGAATCTGGTGAACTTTCTAGAGGTACATGGCAAGGCTGAAAACCAACATTGAATGCCCATGACCTTCGATCCCTCAGGTGGCACTGCATTAAAAACTGACATTGTGTACAGGATCTTACTGCTTTGGTTCAGGAACATTTCAGAAAACCATTGTCATTTAACACAGTACGTCGCTACATCTACAAGTGCAAGTTAAAACTCTACCATAAAAAGCAAAAGCCATACAACATCAAGAGATGCCGCCGCCTTCTCTGTTGTGGTGACCCTGAGTGAAAACAAGGGAGTAGCCAATGGAAATTATTTACTTACTTTTATGTTATTGAAGAAACATCCACTGCCATCTTTGTGTGAGCAACAACATAAGGGTGATTCTTTAACTACGGGCACTATTGGCCTTGTAAATGTAATTTCCACCACACCACTGCCTTACAATATAAAGCGCCTTGGGGCAACTGTTTGTTGTGATTTGGCGCTATATACATGTGCTCTGATGTCACTGTTTATCTCCATAGAAACTACCCAAACAATCTTTCATACAAACTGTTTAAAGGGACATTACAGTGTTGTGGTGGAAATTACGGCAATAGTGTGGGACAACTACATTTTGTTTAAAAAAATCACAACAGTTGTATGACATTGAATACCCCAATTATGTTTTGATTATTTTACTGATATTTTATTCAGAGATATTTTAAAACATTAGAAAAAATGTTTCTTTACCATTCATTTTTATCATTGAAGATCAAAAGTCTGGGTGTGGGACAAGCACAAAACGGCAATATTTGCATATAATGATGCTGAAAAAAGGTGAAAAAGTCATCATAGACTACTAGAACAAATTTCTTAACACACTTTCATTGTAAAGATAACTATAAAAGTGTGAAATGTCCCCTTTTTTCTGTTTTTCATACAATATGATCAAAGGACATAATAAGTGCCTGTAGTCTAAGAATCACCCATAAATGAATGGAGTATTGTTACCTTTCTGTATGTTGGTGTGGGCTCCCTCAGTGTGATCTATATTCTTCCTACTTCCAAAAGCATGCAGAATTGATGAATTGAAAACTTAAGAGTAATTCATACTGGCACTAAACCCTCATAAATGCTTAAGAAACAGTCCTGTCAGCCTGAAAACACTTTTTTACTTTTTATTTTGTGCTAGAGACAACCCATACTGTCATAAACATGGATGAGCTATTTTCTTTTTCCATGATCCGCAAGCCACTCCCAATGGAGCAAATCTGCATTTTTTTAATTTATTTTTTTGTGAGGGACTTTGGAGAACATCTCACTAGAAGTTATGAGTGATTTTACAACACAAATAATTTGGGGAAATCTGCACATTACCCTTGCAGGTTCAGACATGACACCATTCACATTAACCTTTTGGTTTCTACCTGACAAATAAGATATAAACCATGTAAAACCTAAGGCCTGTAATTTATAAATCAAAATGGCGTGGTTAACCATGTCAAAAGCCTTCTGAAGATCAAGTAAAACCATTCCACAGTAGTTGCCATGCTCAATTTCACCTTTGATAAAGTGGATTACATGCAATAAACATGATTCAGTTGAATAAGACTTTCTAAAACCTGACTGTAGATTATATAACAGATCTTGTGATTGAACATATTCATATGCCTGATTGAATACTACATGTTCTAAAATTTTTGCGACTGTACATAAAACTGAAACTGGCCTATAGTTGCCAGTTGCCACACACAGATTTGTTACCTTTTTTGTACAATGGTAAGACCTTGGCCAATTTGAAATCTTGGTGTACAATACCTTGAGCTAAGGAAGCGTTCACAATGTGTGTGATACAAGGAGCGATAACCTCAGCAGCATCAATTACAAATCTGTCTGGCATGTTATCAAGCCCAGTGGCTTTGAGCTATCCAGTTCCCTCAGCATTTTTTTCAACTTTATCAACAGGCACTGATAATAAAGCAATCAAGTCCTTTAACACAACTTTGTTCTGATAAAAATTAGTAATAAAATCTTTACCAAATCTACCAAGTGGGCTGGGTAACTAACTGGTCCACCAATGTACTAGCAATATTAATTAAACAAAGTCATTAAATACAGTGGCAACCGTTGCTTAATCAAAATTAAATATCCCATCTATTTCAAGACCAATGTTACATTTACTTTTTTCACTGTATTAGCTCCAAGATTCTTTAACAATTGCCAGAGCTTTTTTTGGATCCTTTTTATGATTATGATTCACCACAGTCTCCTGAAAATAATTAGCCTTAGTTGCATCAGACAAACTCTGCACCTTATTACGCAACTTTTTAAACTCATTAAACTTGCTATTGTCCTCATGGGCCTTTCACACTGAACACGTCGGAAGCATCAAATGCATCAAAAATCGGTCTAAAAAGGATTATTTTCAATGATACACATTGCTTTTTAGATGCGTCAGAAGCGTCGCGTCAAAAGCCGAGCTAAAGCGACACATCTGACGGGAGCGCGCATTGCCACTTGTCGGCAGGCTGAAGCAGTCAAAGTTCAACCCAATCCAACTTTAGACACTTTGAGCTGTGACGTAGCTTCGCGCTGTCCAATAGGAACGACGCGTCGGGCCAAAACATGGAAGACTAGTGGCAGAAACCACTGATCTGTACAAAACAGAAAAGTGTCACAGGACTGCTCATTTATAGAGCAGTTTTCTGAAGAAAAATCCTTGAAAATGTTTTTTGTTGTTTGTTACCTCAAAATTTCTGATTACTGTTAAAAAAATTTTAGAACACTTGGAATTAAAATAGCTAAATAAATCAATAAATGGTTCTTTAGAAACCTTTCATCTGTAAATTAAAACTACCTGTTATTTCAGATTTGATAATTTCTTGTTTTACATAAGGAACCTTGGACATTTATTTTTAGACAAATAAAATAACATGGAAACTTGTACATTTTTTAAGTCTGGTAGATTATTTATATCTCATTTCAACCAGAAAAACACACTGTAAATAAATACAAATGTTTATTATAAATGCAACAGGAAATAATTTAACAATGACTGCAGTGTGATTGTAAAGTAGGATTTCTATGACATAAACCTCATGATGATTTTTTTATAGTCATTTCAACTTATAATTACATCAAAATATGTAATTGCCTTTCATGTTATGAGCGCCTTGGGGCAACTGTTTGTTGTGATTTGGCGCTATATAAGAAAAAAGTTGATTGATTGATTGATGTTATCAGGACAGAGTAATTTCTAAAATATGAATTTGAGCACAATAAGTGGAGAGCTTCTACCTGTGCAAATGTCTTGTGACTTTGATTTCGTGGACATTTTTAATGATGCATTCATTTATTGTTAAAATATAAAATGAAACAGCTTTTAAAAAAGAATAAAATAGTTGCTGTTGAAAGAGCCTTCAATTTAGAAGCAGGTGATGTTATGCTGGATTCTCGGGACCAGATGAAGGTCTCTTCTGCAGTTTTGAACTCTGGTGGTGTTCTGGTGGTGGTCGACTGGACTTCATGGTGTTCAGCTCATCAGTGGAAGTGAAGTGCATCTGTATTTAGGTTGTCTGCACAGCATATGTTCCTGATTGGGACAAATAAAAAATATGTCTTAAAATAGAAACACTAAACAGTTGATACATCAAAAAGAAAAAAGAAAAAAAAGGAAAAAGGAAAAAAAAAACTTATTTAAAGTAGAGCTTTTGTAGTCTCCGAAAAAAAAAAACTGTAGCTTTATTTGGTAAAAATAAAAAAAGACTGAACCATTTACAAATTAAAGCGTTCACTCAGATCAACTGTGCTAAAAAGCTAAGCTAACGTTAGCCAATCATTAAACCTTCACGGCAGTGCAGAAACGTCACGTTTTACTTTTACATTATTCTCACCTCGATAAAGCTGCAGAACTAAACTCCGCTGGGCAAACTGGGACTTCGCATATATCCAAAAAGTGGGAGATTTCAGACTGAGTGGGTTTGCTCCATCACCCCGGCTGCCTGCCTCGCACTGCCCAGGGATGATGCCTGAAGGCCGGCTTCTCCGTGCGGGTCGGCCCGCTGTCGCAGTTCAATCGATATCCCACCAAGACGTCAGTCCTCCCTCAGTCGGTGTCACTCCGAAAAGTAGCTGGAAAAAAAGCTTCTCCCAGCAGGGTAATGGGAGAATCGTTCTACAGCTGATTTTTAAAGCTTTTTTGTGGTTCAGGCAACACAAATTCAAGATGGCGATTACTGAATTATTTTCAGGTTGTGGAAACAGCCAGAGTGTGACGTAGCAATCTCCGCCCCCTTGCCGCGTCCGAAGCGTCTGACATCATGACACATTGGAAACACATCCGATGCAATGGAAAGCTTTGACACATTGGCCTGACGTGTTCAATGTGAAAGGCCCATTAGACTTTTTAAACTTACGGAGTGCCTTGTCTCTTTTGATAATGCATTCCAAAATTTCCCTGGTAAACTATTTTTTCTGTACATTGTTTTATTCTAACAGTTTTCAATGGTGCGAATCCAAAACACCCAAGAGCAATTTCTTAAAATTACGCCAAGCTCTTTCTACATCATTACTGTCAATGACTGGAGCCCAACTTACAGCATTCAATCTATCTACAAATACCATCTTGGAGTAATGTTTGTGTGACCTTACACATTGTTGAAACCCATTCTGAGCACCAAAGCAGTTCATTCACATGAATAAATGTATATTTTCAATAATGATTTGATGAATTTTCTAATAATAATGCATTTCACTTTTTCAGATTGAGTAAAAGTATTTCTACATATAGTGTTCTTGACGAATATGCCTCACATATTCTGAAACCTGTCGTTGTGAACATTTTGATATGCAACACATTGGTGTTATAGTTAAAAAAGTACCTTCAAATACTGAAAGTATAATAAAATCTAGAAAAAAGCCCTCGACCCCAGAGTGTTAACTGGAAAACACAGGTTTTGGAAATGGATGGATGGATGGATGGATGTTGTTGATCTTTTTAGATTATCCTCTAAAACCGAGTTAACCATGACAATATTTCATTTTGAAAGGGTTGGTCATATCCAGAGTGTTTCTTTTATCACCCTTGTAAACATTAATAACGATAGTAATGATACTTCACTGTTAAAGAAACTGTTTGCTGAGGCTTTTTTTATTGCTTTATTGGATCTGACAAATTCCTTTCGGCATTTCATCTGTATTAAAAAAAAACAAACATCCACAACAGAAATTTAATGGTGTGGGCAAGTTAAAAAGAGGACTGTTATTTTAATCTACCACATAATATATAAATCTGTTGAAAGGTTTTGTTTCTCAGAAGGAAAATTACCTAACTCAAGCAAGTTATTTGACATTTAAAGTGGTGATATGGAGTAATGAGTGGAGGCAAAGCTGTGCCTGCAGGTCATTATGTAAATTTCAGTCACCAAAAGGCATTGGTTGACTACTTTTTTAAGGTGCTTATGCAGCTGATGGTAGACAAAGAGATTGTATTCATTTATTATTCCTTCCTTTGTGTACCCTGTAAAATGTAGAGTGAATGAGGACTTGGACAGCAAAACTGTAGATGAGTGAATTGGTCGATCCTGCTCAGACTGTGTAGAAAGTAACTTATAAACAGTAAATGATGCATTCTTGTATCTCACTAAATTCAATGAACATATGCCAAGGACACACTGCACAGCATCCAGTCAACTTTCATGCACCAGACCAATCAAAAGAGCAACTGTGATGTACCTGTGAAATATCCTACGCATGTGTGTGCCACCTGCTGGATGGTGATTAGATGCTCGACAAAGTATTGAAAATTATGAACAGCTGTGGTTTTCATCACATATTGTGTGTCTGTCTCCTGCCCACTGGCTATGTGTTCATCACAGCATCACTTCACCCAGCTAACAAGGTAGCAACCACGATGAGAACAATAATGTGCTGTCAAGTTGGCAAGTGTGGCAGACACACAATGCAGTCTGCACTTTATGGTCCAGTCACACATCAATGACAATTCCTGAACGAAGGTGAAAAAACCACAAAGTCACAATTCATCAAGAAAAGGTTGATGAATGAGCTTTTGACTTTTCCCATCACTGAATAGCCTGCAAATCAAGAGGGCAAAAGGGACAAAAGACGAACAAAACAAAACCGAAGCTAACACTGATCTCCACGCTTTAAACGACACGCGCCTGGAGCCACTGCTGGAGCAGTGTGTGTCTGCATATCTGCATTCCAGGACTCGCCGCTGGGACAGAGTGCAGCTGCAAACAGAAGCACGCGTCTGACCCACTGTGGAGATCTGTGCGCACGTCGGTGGATCCACCTGCTCTGGTTCCTCATCCAGAACAATAGAGGGATCATCTCCTTCATCGTCAGAATGCTCACTGTCTGATGACACGCTGCGCGCTCCGTCTTACTCCTATTAATAAATAAATAAATAAATAAAGCTGGTGTGCCATGGTGGCTACTCTGTCACTGTTTTACATTACCAAGCCATATACAGTTAGGAAAATAAGTATTTGAACATCCTGCAATTTTGCAAGTTCTCCCACTTAGAAATCATGGGGGTCTGAAATTTTCATCTTAGGTGCATATCCGCTGTGAGAGACATAATCTAAGAAAAAGAAACAAAAATCTGGAAATCACAATGTATGATGTTTTAATAATTTGTTTGTATGTTACTGCTGCAAATAAGTATTTGATCCCCTACCAACCAGCAAGAATTCTGGCTCACACAGACCTGTTAATTTTTTCTTTAAGAAGCCCTCTTTTTCTGCATTCTTTACCTGTATTAATTGCACCTGTTTGAACTTGTTACCTGTATAAAAGACATCTGTTCACACACTCAATCAATCACACTCCAATCTGTCCACCATAGCCAAGACCAAAGAGCTGTCTAAGGACAACAGGGACAAAACTGTAGACCTGCACAAGGCTGGGATGGACTACAGGACAACAGGCAAGCAGCTTGGTAGAAGACAGCAACTGTTATGATTATTTATTAGAAAGTGGAAGAAACACAAGATGACTGTCAATCTTGGTCTGGGATTCCATGCAAGACCTCACTTTGTGGGGAGGACCTGGTCAATGACCTGAAGAGAGCTGGGGCCACAGTCACAAAGATTACATTAGTAACACACGATGCGGTCATGGTTTAAAATCCTGCAGGGGAGCAAGGTCCCCCTGCTCAAGCCAGCACATGTCCAGGCCCATTTGAAGTTCACCAGTGACCTTCTGGATGATCCAGAGGAGGCATGGGAGAAACACATGTGGTCAAATGAGACCAGAATAGAGCTTTTTGGAATCAACTCCACTTACCATGTTTAGAGGATGAGAACAACCCCAAGAAAACCATCCCAACCGTGAAGCATGGGGGTGGAAACATCATACTCTGGGGGTACATTTCTGCAAAGGGGACAGGACGACTGCACCGTACTGAAGGGACGATGGATGGGGTCATGTATTGCGAGATTTTGGCAAACAACCTCCTTCCCTCGGTAAGAGCATTGAAGATGGGTCATGGCTGGGTCTTCCAGCATGATAATGACCCCAAACACACAGCCAGGGCAACTAAGGAGGGGCTCCATAAGAAGCATTTCAAGGTCCTGGAGTGGCCTGGCCAGTCTCAAGACCTGAACTCAATAGAAAATCTGTGGAGCGAGCTGAAACTCCAAACCTGAAAGATTTGGAGGAGTGGACCAAAATCCCTGCTGCTGTGTGTGCAAACCTGGTGAAAAACTACAGGAAATGTTTGACCTCTGTAATTGCAAACAAAGGCTACTGTACCAAACATTGATTTTCATAGGTATTGAATTACTTATTTGCAGCAGTAACATACAAATAAATTATTTTAAAAATTCATACATTGTGATTTCCGGATTTGTTTTTTTGTTTTTTTAAGATTATGTCTCTCACAGTGTACATGCACCTAAGATGAAAATTTCAGACCCCTCCATGATTTCTAAGTGGGAGAACTTGCAAAACCGCAGGGTGTTCAAATACTTATTTTCCTCACTGTATATTGATTTATAGCAGAAAACTGACAAAAGGGGGAATAAATATGTGTAAAGATGACTGAATATATCAGAGCAGTAAATTAATCAGTCCATGTGTGCAGTTATTTCCACCAGCTGATCACTGAGCAGCTGATCCACAACATGAATTCTTTTTCCACAAAGCTCTTATATAATCTGAATCATCTTCCTGTTGCACATGTACATAACGGCTGGATTGTCATTCCTACACTCATATTATTATATTTAATAAAAAAATAATAAGCACACGCAGGAGGCGAGCACTGCTGCTGCCATTGCTGCGTTCAAGTACCGTCGGAAATTACACAACTTTTTTGTTGTTTCAAATTCAGTAGTTGCTTGTGGCAAAATAATTAATTGTATCTACACAAAGGATTTATTCTGGCATTTATAAGGTGCCTGAGCCCAGTGAAGCTGATCCACCACCCAGACAAAAAAATCCAAGCAAACGGGTTGAGTTTGACCTGTAATTTCCGACGGCACATGAAAGCAGCAGTGGCAGCACCGGCTTCTGCACTGTGTGAAAACATTCAGCTGGTCGAACAAAGTAAAAGTAAACGCTAACATTACAAAACTAAGCAAACAATAAAACAAAACAAAAAAAAAAACAAGATCGACAGCAAAATGAAATACGGATGAACTGACGTTTTCGGTGGCATTTATTCAAATTTTTCAACAATTTAAAAATCCAGATGAAGCACCAGCTACAGGAGCGAAGCTGGGCAAAGTTTAAACGATGCCAACGAAAATCAAAAAGTCCAGATTTCTTGTTTCATTTGGGCTTCGTTGCCCTTCGTTAAGTGCCATGTGACTGGGCCTTTAGTGACTCTAAATGGACTGCATTTTTATAGCACTTTTCCATCTGCATCAGATGCTCAAAGTGCTTTACAATAATGCCTCACATTCACCCCAATGTGAGGGTGCTGCCATACAAGATCCTCCCTACCCACCGGGAGCAACTTGGGGATTAAGGACCTTGCCCAAGGGTCTTTAGTGATTTTCCGGTCAGGCTGGGATTTGAACCGAGGATCCTCTGGTCTCAAGCCCAACGCTTAACGTTACTGTGTTATAAATCCATTTTTTTTTTATTGATCCTATAAATATTATATTTTGAGATATGCATTTTCCATTTTATTTATTATCTAAATTAAATTAATGCTCTGGAGTCCAATGTCACATGAATTAAGCCATCCTCCCACCAAATTCCAGATGCTGTCAGTTTCAGTTTGAATGTTTGTTGAAAGTGCAGACTTCAACCTAAGTGCCAGTTTTTAAAGTTTGTTGATAGACTCAGTAAAACTTGAATAATGATTCATAATTTTTGTAAGGCTTTTCAATGATTTATTATGGTAATGTGCATGAAACGGTTGTTCATGCTGTGCTCCTCCAACACGTGACCAGGATTTCTCTCACCCCCTGTTCTCTTCTCTGCCCGCAGCAATTACTGTACAAAGTGAAGGAATCATGACTGCTTTAGGGTTAAACACACATTGTAAACCAAGCCAAAATTGACCAAAAACCCATGTATTTGGTGGAGGAGGTGATGTATTCAATGGTTCTCCGTGCTGCGCTCAAAACATGCATGAACAGGACTTATCTTCCTCTGTTCTTTTCTCTACCCACATCAGTTACAAGGGGAAGAAAACATGACTGTCCCTTTATGATTTGGTGTTAAATGCACACAAAACCAAACCCAAATTGATCATAAACCCATGTATTGTGGTAGTGGAGGCAGACACGCAGGGCATGCATGTGCACGGGCACGTCTTTCTTCATTCTAGAGGTGGGCAGATCGATCCTAATATCGATAATATCGATACCAACGCTGGTATTGATATTGAACGATCCTCGTGTAAAAAGATCGACACTCAAGCTTTTTTTTCTCTCCCGCACGCACTGACTGCTGCGCATGCAGATTCATCAAAGTCGACTCTCTGTCTGTAAGAGCAGCGCTGCGCCTTGTCACACAACACGGAGCAGTATACCTTTGTATTGTGGTTTGTCAGCCCTCTACCTCAGGAGATTTTGTTTTAAGTTCTGTTGAGTGATATTTTTTTAAACAAAAATGTTGATTGTGATAATAAAGTATTTTGTTGTCACGTACATTGTTTGGTGAAATTCTATCCTAGGTCTTTTGGATCCTTTGGATCTATGAAGGTTAAATATGAAAAAAGTATCAGTATCGGTATCGATATCAGTGATACTGGGCCTGTATTTACTTGGTATCGGATCAATATCAAAATTCCCAGTATCGCCCACATCTACTTCATTCCTCAGCCAAATGCTGCCTACAATTGGGCAGAAGCAGGAATGACAAACTATTATGTCATTCCAAAGTCCAATATTTCATGTTCAGTACAAGTCAGTAGAAGTAGTTTTGGACAGGGATTGTTTTTCTGAGTGGCACAAATATAATTTGTGTGGCATGCTATTGCATGTAAAGAGTTGTACAAAACATACCTGAAGCATTTCCTGTATTTTAATATAAATAGATGAATATAACTTTGTTTTTGCTACATGTTTACACATATTTTGAAATTTACAACTTATATTTCCATTCTAATTTATAAAAATGGTTTGTTAAATATGTTTCTGGTTTTCACAGTAAAAAAAAAAAAAACTTTTTTTCCTATTCAAATTGTATGTTTTTGTGTGAAATAAAGTTCACGGTGTTAATATATAATGTCAAAATGAAAGAAAGGATTGACACTAAACAAGGCAAAGTAAACAGTTTTTTAAAGGTCACTTATGAAAGCAAAATTCAAAACTTTTCCAAAACGTTCAGTTATACCCTGGACTCCAGAGGGTAAAAATAAAAATAAAAATTATTGAAACACTTTATGTTTAATGGGTCTAGAACAGAGTTGGGTAATCCCACCTACAATGAGTAAAAATCTGACCACATTGTTGTTCCATCCACTCAATCTACTCTTGAAACAGGTAGATGAGCTGTTCAGCTAACTCATCTGTTTTAGGTGTACATATAGAAACAATACATGGCAGGACTTACATCACTTTCTGAAATACCTTACCTAATACCTTGTATGGCAGTGAACCTTTTCACAATATTCTAATTGGACATCATCGTCTCATTTGATGTTGGGCATTGGTGTGTGTTGGTGTTAAATGGAAGAGCATATGACACAAAAATTGTACTTCTGGGGACAGTGCCATTATCATTATTACACATTCAATCTCCCTAAAACTTACTGACACAACCTCTCCCATTTGCCTTGTTTTCCCTTCTTGACTGGGAACCAAAAAAAAAAATCCTGCACTTTTTGTGACTGCTTCCAAATACTAAACACTACACCATCCTGCACTCGAAGTGATGCTGTGTTTGTGTTGCACATTGGCAGGCCGTCCCAAGAAGTGGTCAAATCTGACGATATCATGCAGGGGTTCAAACGAGACTGCACTGCCCTGTTGTCTGAGATGCCTCTCTTGAATGCATGTTGCTTGCGTTGACATAACTAAATGCTATTATCCTGTTGTCACATTCATGATGGTTACATGGATGTTGAAATGAGGTTGTTTGTCTGTTTATTGCGTTTCCAAAGCCTATCTGTAGTGTGTGTGTGTATATACACACACACCATGCCCCAGGGTGGGTTTGATTCAGATACTGAAATGAAAACTTCATCTTCACCAACAATCAAATCCCATCTATCCTGGATTACAAGGAACTGTAAAGCTGGGCAGACACTCTACGATATTTTCAATCGTTGTACTCGGCTCCAGCTCAAACTGTACGGCAAACCCACAGGGTGTAAAAGTTCAGAGCACACGATTTATGCTCTCACACTGTACCGCCCGATTCTCTGATACGATCTGACTACTCACAATGTACGTTCAAAAACCACAAGTTGGACTCATGTTTCCGGAAGCAAAATGTAAAGATAATTTTTTTCTTTTTCTTCAAACTTTATTTACATTTCTTATTTTTACAAAAACTCTCGATGGGAGACATCAAATTAAAAAACAAACAAACAAACAAACAAAAAAAAAACAATACAAGACTTTACATGAGTTGAAGAATAAGGGTAAAAAAAACAGAAGCTGCTCTCTCCCAAAGAGATGATCACTGTTTATGCTCTCTCCAATTCCGCATCGGTGTTTGCACGTGCGTAGTGCGAGAGGTTGGGGTAAATCGGCTTGTAGACACTCGTAGCGCTGCTTCAACAGTGCGATACCCTCACAACGGCCGACCAGAATATCAAACAGGTTTGATATTCATCCGACCATATGATTGCCGATGGGGAGGTGGTCATGAGATATGAAATGCAGCTCGTTACTCCATGTGTACTACACGATGCAGGATGCACGACTAACCCCTTAACGCCCATCGTCGCATATATGCTACAATCTCTGACTCAAATATGCAACTTACCAAATTGACCTGTATGCCTGTTGTCGCAAATTTGCAACATACCATCATTATTATTATAACATTATAACATAAAGTCATTACCAGAATACCCAATATTACTATCTAGTTTTTGTGCAAAAGTGAAATGAAGAATCTCAACATTATTTACCATCTACTTAAAGGCAAAAACACACACAAAACATTTTTTATATACAGCTATATAAATTCGGGCGTTAAGGGGTTAAGCTGAAACTCCGCGCCATCCAAAAAAATTCTCACATGAGTGAAAAATCAGAAGAAAAAGGGCCAAAACTCGCACAGTGTAAACTCAGTTTAAGGGTGCAACTAAAGCTGGCTCAAGGCAGCTTTTACTACTGCTATACTACCACTACAAATACTACTACTACTACTACTACGCTACTGCTACCTGAACTGAAGAGTTTTGTTTTATTTTATGAATCACCAGGTATGTTATTTTATTCCCTCCTGGCCCCTTTTTGATTGCTCTCGTGGTAGAGAGTCTGGAGCAAGATAGACCTGAACTGAAGAGTTTTGTTTTATTTTATGAACTCACCAATCATTAAATGAGCGCCTTCGCTCTCCAATTTTCCAAACTGTGTCCTGTGCAGCCCAGTCTCACTTTTTTTTGTGCACCCATCATGAAATTAGTCCAATTTTCATGCACATTGAGTATGTCTACATTTGTGTTGTTTGGGAAAGAAATGAAATGACAGTCCAGTCTCACTTTTTTTTTTTTTCCATGCTCCCATGACAAAATGAGTCAAATTTTCATGCACATTAAGTATTTCCAAATTTGTCCAGTCTCACATTTTTTTTTCCATGCTCCCGTGACAAAATGAGTCAAATTTTCATGTTTTTTTTTTTTTTTTAACTCACTATCACTAACCCTACTCCTACCCCAACCCTAACCTTAACCACAGTGACCCCCCTGCTTCACTTTTA
Organism: Thalassophryne amazonica; assembly: GCF_902500255.1. NCBI lineage: Eukaryota > Metazoa > Chordata > Actinopteri > Batrachoidiformes > Batrachoididae > Thalassophryne > Thalassophryne amazonica. The sequence continues at coordinate 95,437,504 of NC_047113.1, read as the reverse complement.
TTTCGTGCAGCCATCACGGAATGAATGAGAATGAATTTGTGATGTGATGAAAATGAGACACTTTTCGTCGCAACATCACAAACCAATAGATTAATGTACATTTTGTGCTGCTGAATCACGACTCGCCGAGAGAGCGGGTTGTTTCCTGTGTGTCCATCCACACCACATCAGCAGTCACACAACACAGTGCAGACTGAAGAATAGATTGGTCACACTCACTCCCTCGTGCAACAACACACTCTACACCAACTGAAATTTGCAGTTCCATCTTTTCAACATTCTTACTCCTCCAACTTCCAGCTGCACATTCATTCTCTCCACATATCATGCATAGAAAATAATACACATAGTGCTGCATTTCCATTCTGGCAACTGATCCCGTCAGAGATGAGGTTCCAAAGAACATTCCCATTCCTCTTCGCTGGCTCTCTGTCTTTCGCTCTGACTTAAGTGTTTTCATCACACACTTTGTTCCCAAACAAACCCATAAGACTGCTGCAGTTTTTACTCAGCACTGGTGGGGGGGGTGTGTTGGCGGGAGGAGGAGTGGGGAGGTGAAAATCTGAAGCTTTCCTCAGCATTTGTGCGTGTGCACATGTAAACTTCTCCCCTGACACGAGATCCATTATCTGCTCACGGACTGAGCAAAGCTTTTGGACACAAAGTTTCACTGTTTACATCAGAAATTCAACAAAGACTCAAAAATCCTCAGCAACTCTGACACAATATGTCACAACTCAAAAACACTCAGAGCTCACAATAGTGGAATGTTTGTTTAAGAATAAGAACATGACAACCTCTCAATCCCAAAATCACAGCTGCTTATGGTATATTAAATAAGCAAAACAAACCTGGCTTTTCCACTAACCCCGTGTGTAAAAGTTAACCATTTAACCTCTTCATTCCCTCCCATGTTCGACATACGTAGACTCGGCCTTGAGAAGTCATGACTCCCGCAGCCGTGATTCCAGGGTCCTCGTGGACGACAGCTACTGCAGCTTCTTCGGTCCTAGTGACCGTAACAACACAAAAAACATTTTAACTTACACCTGTCGTCTCACCTCCAAGGTACACAAAAATCACAACAATCAGCAGATTTCCCTGGAACACCCTCAAGGAAGATGACAACTAACTGATTCCCCTGGATCACCTTCAAGGTACACAAAAATCATTGTCAGCTTGTGCAATTATTAACTTAACTTCACATGAAATTTGATTATTTAAAATTAAATTAAAAATCAGAGTCAAATCAATCAAATCAATGTTTTGATGAATTTACTGGACAGTATTCATGTCCAACCCGGTCTCACGGCAAGTTGTGATTCAGCAGCACAAAATATACATTAATCTATTGGTTCATGATATTGCGATGAAAAGCACCTCATTTTCATCACGGCAGCACAAATCCATTCTAATTCATTCCGTGATGACTGCACAAAATTAAAAGCGGGGGGAAAACTGTCACAAAAATTTGACTCATTTCGTCCGGGGCGCACGAAAAAAAAACAAAAAACGTGAGACTGGGCTGTTTAATTTCTTTCCAAAAACAACAAAAATTTGGAAATACTCAATATGCAGAAATTCTGTATTTTAATACAAAAGCTTTTCTGTGCACCCTTGATTTGCGAGGCATCAGTTGTTTGGAAAAAAATACCGTCCTCTGTCCTTGACGGTCTCACAATCAGGTGTCAGGATCAGATCCTGAGTTTTGGCACCAAATTGTTAAGCCCTGGTTCTTTGGGTCTGTCCTGGATCAGTGAGACTAAGTTATTACAAAAAGTTGATCAGGCCTGGTTCCTTCATGGACAGAGCTCGTGGGAGGTCCATCCGAGAAAGAAATTTACAGTAAGGTTTTTATAGACATCCATTGATATCATTCACGATTAAGAAGTTTTCCTCCCATTTGTTTGCTTACGTGATCCAAAAACATCATGTCATGCTTAAGCCATGTGGCTAACTGGGTCAAACATGAAAGATGTAAAAACAGGACCTTGCATTGGTGAATCCACTGCCTGCTGTTATGTCTTTTCACATAACATAATGAAAGACACCAGCTGTTACAAGATGTACCTTTGGTGCAGACAAATATCTTTACACAGTAAATTACTGTACAGACATCAGGAAGATATTGACCCAGTGCAAACTTGATGACCGTTATCGCTCTTAACTTCATGTAACCCTCCAGCAGAAATTCAACAGTGTATTAACATGGGTTTACAGAGTTTGAAATCAATAATATTAAATAACATACGAGGTCTGTCAATAAAGTAACGGTCCTTTTTATTTTTTTCAAAAACTATATGGATTTCATTCATATGTTTTATGTCAGACATGCTTGAACCCTCGTGCGCATGCGTGAGTTTTTCCACGCCTGTCGGTGACGTCATTCGCCTGTGAGCATGCCTTGGGAAGGAGTGGTCCCGCCCCCTCGTCGGATTTTCATTGTCTGGAAATGGCAGAATGAAAAGGACTTTTTTTCCATCAGAATTTTCGAAAAATTTATCTGGCTTTCGGTGAAAATTTTACGGGCTTCACAGAGAATAAGTTCTGTTACTACAGCTTTAAGGACCCCTTTAAGGACGCTCGGTGCGCCACGCTCGGTGCGCCAAACTCCGAGCTGTGACGACGCCGCACAAGCCACCGGACCATTTCTAAACGGATTCACTCAAGCGAGACAAAGGAACACCTCCGTTTCCAGTGAATCGGTCTTTACGCGCGAAGCCTCCGCGCGGCTTTCCATGAGAAAATCTCTTATTAAAAGTGAAATCTGCCAGAAAATGGCTGATGTCCAGCTCTTGTGATAACTACAGAAAGAGCACACGATGGTCTCGTATCCACAGAGCCATCCATTTAGAAATGGACCTCATAAGTTATTTATTTAATACTTATTAACAGAAACAAATGAGCTCATACAGTGCTCAGTGAAAGTATTCACGAGCTTTACTTTTCTTCATTTTGTTATGTCACAACCTTATTCCAAAATGGAGTAAACTCATGTTTTCCCTAAAAATTCACCCCATAATGACAACATCAAAAAAGTTTTTTAATTTCTTGCAAATTGATTAAACATCAAAAACTAAGAAACCACATGTACATAGGTATTGACACCCTGTGCTCAACACTTAGTTGATGCACCATTGGTAGCAATTTATATCTATGGTCTTCTTGAATATGATGCCACAAGCTTGGCACACCTATCTTTGGGCAGTTTTGCCTATTTGTCTTTGCTGTACCTCTCAAGCTCTATCAGGTTGCACTGGGAGCATCGGTGCATATCCACATTCAGATCTCTCCAGAGATGTTCAATCAGATTCAGGTCTGGGCTCTGAGTTATCCTGAAGCCACTCCTTTGACATATTGGCTGTTTGCTTAGGGTCATTGTCCCGGTGAAAGATGAACCAAAACCCCAGTCTGTGATCAAGAGCACTCTGGAGCAGGTTTTCATGCAGGATGTCTCTGTCCTGACTCGTCTCCTAGTTCCAGCCACTGAAAACCATGCCGACAGCATGATGCTGCTACCACCATGCTTCACTGTAGGAAAGCTGCCTGGTTTCCTCCAAACCTGATGCCTGGCATTCATACCAAAGAGTTCAATCTTTGTCTCATCAGAAAAGAGAATTTTGCTTCTCATGGTCTGACAGTAATTCAGGTGCCTTTTGTCTAACTGCAGGTGGGTTGTCTGTGCATTAATAACGTCCTCAGGCAAATTATTCCATCTGTGGTTTGTAAGGAGTTTTTTGAGTTTTTTTCTCAAATTAATTCTCAGTCTTTCCTTAAAAAATTTCATGTGGTGTCCTCTAGTATGGGAAATGCTCCTGAAGTTTCATACTCCCTCTGTGACTTTGAGATCATATTTACACTCAACAAAAATATAAACGCAACACTTTTGGTTTTGCTCCCATTTTGTATGCGATGAACTCAAAGATCTAAAACTTTTTCCACATATACAATATCACCATTTCTCTCAAATATTGTTCACAAACCAGTCTAAATCTGTGATAGTGAGCACTTCTCCTTTACTGAGATAATCCATCCCACCTCACAGGTGTGCCATATCAAGATGCTGATTAGACACCATGATTAGTGCACAGGTGTGCCTTAGACTGTCCACAATAAAAGGCCACTCTGAAAGATGCAGTTTTATCACACAGCACAATGCCACAGATGTCGCAAGATTTGAGGGAGCGTGCAATTGGCATGCTGACAGCAGGAATGTCAACCAGAGCTGTTGCTCGTGTATTGAATGTTCATTTCTCTACCATAAGCCGTCTCCAAAGGCGTTTCAGAGAATTTGGCAGTACATCCAACCAGCCTCACAACCGCAGACCATGTGTAACCACACCAGCCCAGGACCTCCACATCCAGCATGTTCACCTCCAAGATCGTCTGAGACCAGCCACTCGGACAGCTGCTGGAACAATCGGTTTGCATAACCAAAGAATTTCTGCACAAACTGTCAGAAACCGTCTCAGGAAAGCTCATCTGCATGCTCGCCGTCCTCATCGGGGTCTCGACCTGACTCCAGTTCGTCGTCGTAACCGATTTGAGTGGGCAAATGCTCACATTCGCTGCCGTTTGGCACGTTGGTGAGGTGTTCTCTTCACGGATGATGCGAAGGACATGTGTTGCACTGCATGAGGCAAATGGTGGTCACACCAGATACTGACTGGTATCCCCCCCCAATAAAACAAAACTGCACCTTTCAGAGTGGCCTTTTATTGTGGGCAGTCTAAGGCACACCTGTGCACTAATCATGGTGTCTAATCAGGATCTTGGTATGGCACACCTGTGAGGTGGGATGGATTATCTCAGCAAAGGAGAAGTGCTCACTATCACAGATTTCGACTGGTTTGTGAAAAATATTTGAGGGAAATGGTGATATTGTGTATGTGGAAAAAGTTTTAGATCTTTGAGTTCATCTCATACAAAATGGGAGCAAAACCAAAAGTGTTGCGTTTATATTTTTGTTGAGTATATTTGTGGCTATTTTGTATAATTCAATCATGCCACCCCTCAATCTTCTTTATGTGAGAGATGGTGTCCCAAATTCTTTCATCACTTTTTGTAACTCAGTTCTTGGAGATGTGGAATCATCCTGGCAAAACAACGCTGTACAGTTTCAATGGGCGTTGTGACTTGATACAATAGGGAGCCCATACTTGATTAGTGTATGGTAGGTGCAGTCTTATTAATCGTTTATATGAGAGATCTACGCACAGGTCCAAGTAGCATGTTTGCTTTGTTGATTTTCTGTGCTGTATGTTTTTCAAAGTTAAGGGCCCCTTCACACATAACACGAATGAGGCCGAATGGCGCACAAAGGAGGAATCGCACACACACACATGTGGCTTGCCAGAGTGTCGGCTCCGCGCTCAACGCATGCACACTCTTGGCCATTTCTGGAATATCTTTGGATGCCACTGATTTAACCCATGTGCTGACATCACTCTATTGTATCTGTTCATGTAAGCATGGATTTCAAGATTCTACTGTTAAAGCACAAGATACTGAATGGTTTTGCCCCTCATTGTTTGATTTGGCATTTTGTAATTTGTTGTGAGGTGCAGGATATGTTTTGTTATGTGTTGACATCTTAGTTTATATTCTGTTAAAATTATAAAGCCCTTTTGTTTGTTAAATTGGACTATATTTCAGTGCAAGGTGTTTGACAGAAATATTCCATTCACCATTTAGGAATTACAGCCATTTTGTACAAATTTTCAGAGTCCATCAGTAAATCCACTTGTTAAGTACGAGGTATCTTATAAAACTAACCGGCAGTTTTATAAAAAAAAAAACTATATGGATTTGATTGACATGCGATTACACCAATCATGCTTGAAGCCTCGTGCGCATGCATGAGTTTTTTCACACGTGTCGATGACGTCATTTCCCTGTGGGCAGGCCTTGAGTGAGATGTGGTCCCGCCCTCTCGGCTGAATTCCTTTGTTTCACACGCTGCTCGAGACGGGGCGCGTTGCTTTATCAAACTTTTTTCTGGACCTGTGAGGAATATCCGAGTGGACACTATTCGAGAAATTAAGCTGGTTTTCTGTGAAAAGTTTAACGGCTGATGAGAGATTATGGGGTGTTTCTGTCGCTGTAAGGACTTCCCACGGAGCGGGACATCCTGCAGCGCTTCCAGGCACCGTCGTCGGCCTGTTTCGAGCTGAAATCATCCTAATTTAAGGCTTAATTCACCCAGGACGTTGTGAGAGAACAGAGAAGATTCAGAAGAGGCCGGCATGAGGAGTTTATGCGGACATTCCACTGTTTAAGGACATTTTGTAATGAAAGACGTGCGCGCAAATTCGCCGAGTCGTTTCCGTGACGACTCGGTGAATCTGTGTGCGCCGCGACAGGAAAAACACCTCCGTGTTGAAAACCATTTGTAAAATTCAGGCGGCTTTTGATGGCTTTCAACAAGTGAGTAACTGAGAAATTGTTTAACAGCTTGGGCATGTTCCAACTTGCCCGTTAAGGTTTCCAACGGAGGTGTTTTAACTATCGTGACCCCCCGTGGTCGGGTCCGGCCCGACATGTGACTCTGCCCGCATGTTCTTTCATTACAAAATGTCCGTTAACAATGGAATGTCCGAATAAACTCCTCATGCCGACTTCTTCTGAAAGTTCTCTGTTCTCTGACGACTTACTGGGTCAACAGAGCCTGAAATGTGGAAGTTTTCAACTTGAAACGGCGAGACGCTGCCGCCTCAAACCGCAGATCGCCGTCAGGCGCTGTGGGCCGTCCTTATGGCGACACTTACAGACCAAAATCTCTCATCAGCCGTTAAAATTTTTACCAAAAACCAGCTGAATTTATCAAATGGTGTCCACTCAGTTGTGCTTTACAGTTTTGAAAAAGTTTTAATCAAACAAAGCAACAGTCTCTGAGCCATTCCTAAACAATGAAAAAATCGACGAGAGGGTGGGCGACTCCTCACTCAAAGACTGCCCACAGGCGAATGACGTAACCAACAGGCGTAAAAAAAACTCTTGCATGCCCACAAGGGTTCAAGCATGTCTGATGTAATCACACGTGATTCAAATCCATATGGTTTTTGAAAAAAATAATGTCGGATGCTTTTCTAATAGACCTCGTATAAGGATTTTTGTTGATACAAATCATCACATTTATAGACAGTTTTCTTTCTGTGTGGATATGTGATGGATATGTGAGCATTTCCAAGTCACTGATTGTATCTTATGTTTCATTTTAATCAGTCTTGAAGAAATACCAATCTTATGGTACACAATTTGTTTTTTTTTTCCAGTAGAAAACAATGGAAGCTATGCTTTGCCAGGATAATATATATATATATATATATATATATATATATATATATATATATATATATATATATACACTCAACAAAAATATAAACGCAACACTTTTGGTTTTGCTCCCATTTTGTATGAGATGAACTCAAAGATCTAAAACTTTTTCCACATACACAATATCACCATTTCCCTCAAATATTGTTCACAAACCAGTCTAAATCTGTGATAGTGAGCACTTCTCCTTTGCTGAGATAATCCATCCCACCTCACAGGTGTGCCATATCAAGATGCTGATTAGACACCATGATTAGTGCACAGGTGTGCCTTAGACTGTCCACAATAAAAGGCCACTTATTTGCAAAACATCAAGGAGAATAGGGTCCAGGTAGTGTTTAACTGGGATGTTCTGTTTTGGAGACAAGCTCACTAACTGCTTATTTTCTTTCACTAAAACATCAACTTTAGTCTTACATCTCAGATGTACCTTCTGGATAATTGTAGCTGAACTTTCACATCTATGTTTTAAGAAAATCCTCCTCTACACCACTTCATCCTGAAGCTGTATAACTGGGGATACAAAATGCAAAATATGCACTATGCACAATTTTTCCAATCACAGCCACAGAGGTCTATAATGTCTTCTAGGTTGTCTGAGAGTCTTGGTGGCCTTCCTCACTCTTCTTCTTGCAGTCACTCAGTGTTTCAGAACGACCTACACCATACAAATTTACCATAGAGTGCCATACTATATTTATTCATAATTAATGTAAATAAAGTTCAAGACATATTCAGTGACTTGGCAATGTTCATGTATCCAGCCCCTGACTTGTCTGAAGAAAACTGGCAATAAAAATGATTATTTACAAGTATTATAATGAAGCATTCCATTGCTTATGTAACCCATCACCTTGGCTATTATATTTTAATTAATTTATATCAAATTTTAGATTAGATTAGATTTTTTTTTTTTTTTTTTTTTTGGGAATTCTTGTATTTTTAATGGCATTAACAAATTAAAATTTGTGAAACACCCAAGTGTTCCAATACTTTTTTGTTAAGCACTGTGTTTGCAGTTTAAAGGATGCAAGTATACTGGGTGTGAAAAACAACTTCATCAGCGGGAAAATACAAATACCACTTTTTGCATTGTGGCCTCCTGTGTTCTGGGTAGAGGGTGAGGCCCTTAATGTCTGAAGATGTAGATCTTATTAAAACCTCTTAAACCTAAAACAAATTAAGCACTCCATAAGAATTTAATGCTATTCTCCCCCTTTGATTATATCAGAGAAGTAAAGGTGTCTGTTCCATCATTTAAATTACATTTCAGTGTGAATTACATGACAGTTTCTACTGATTGCTTCCACACATTTTGCAAAATTTGGCTCACTGTGTTAAAGCTCTACACACAAGCAAGATAAGACGTAACACGTAAAAAAAACCTTACAGCTCTTCTCAACAAAGGTCAGACAGAAGTCAGACTACCAGAGCAAGAATATTAGCTGAGGAAGCTTCTGCGATTTGAAGTGAAATGTCCTTGCGTCAAGCAACCCAGTCCAGTCGAAGATTCAAGCTAACTATGGAAACCACCTGGACAACTGAGAGCCTTCACAGAAACCTCAAAGCTCTGTCAAAATGAAATGCTACAATCAAAAACTTAACAATCCCTTCTAAAAATGTCATTCTAGCAACAAAATGATACACATGCACCATTTTGAAATACTCTCAAATTTTACACAAAACACTGAAGTCAATATATTTTTATTTACTTTTTCTCAAACAAGAGCTGAAAGTTACAGTATTTAGCAACAAAGGTGTCATTTCTCTGTTGTTTTTTTTTTTTTTGCAAAGAAATAGAAATTTCTTACAAATACCTAAAGAAAGATAGAGTACTGTACAATTCAAATTCAAAATACAAATCAAAACAATGAAAACAAGTGTTTACAGTACTGTAGTTTACATAGATGGTAAAGTAACATCAGAATGATATTGCACTTGACAGTACTATCCACTGTGTGGTGGCTGAGGTTTGGGTGGAGCCTCTGTCCAGCCTCCCTCAGTGTGAGGCCATGGTTGATCACATGGTCCTTACATCGTCATGAATAAAGAGACGGTACGTTCCAGTTTTCACCGAATGGAATATTTGTTCCATTGAAAGAATGAACAAAAACATTCATTATTTGTTTCATATCAAGGCTAAAATAGATTCTTGTCATTTGATATTTTATCATAAACAACAAAAAAGAGACACATTTTGGTGTTCACTACTGGTGCTTTGACGGCAACAGTCCAACACAAATTTTAAACAGGAGTCCAAACTTGGAAAAACAGTTAGATGGTTCAAAAATAATTCTGACGATGCAGTCCATGATGCTGTGCACTGACTTTTTGTACTTCAAAAAAATTAAAAAAGACTGTGTACTTCCTCAGTCCAGCGAAAAATCACATTAGACATTAGTCTAGCTTTCCATCTTGACAGCTCTTCATGTCTCCAGACAGCTGACAGCGTAGCAAATTTGTTTGTGTGTGTGTGTTAGAATTAGCACCGTCAATTAGCTTTTTCAAATCATTGTCCATCAGCAAAACAAACTCTACCATGTTTAGCTAAATGCTGCTCCCTCTAGTGGGCGGTGGTCACAGTGTGCAATGGTACAAAACGTATGGAACCAAATTGCATGCTAAATGCAATGCAACACACATGGGATGAACAATTCTTGTCACGTGACATACAAAGCACCAATCAAATGACAAGGATCCACTCAGCCGTTATAACATAACTAGTGCATTGCCTTTGTGGATCCATGAGCTCTAGATTGGGTAGTGTTTATAAAATAGGTAGCTGACATTTTTCACAGGTGGTAATAAATAATGCAAAGTCTCTATAATGACAGATAATGATGGACTGGCATGTGAGTCCAGGGTGATTTTAGTACCTTAGACCGCAACAGTTTTTAGAATAGCTGTTACAGCTAGGACCCAGGCCCAGAAAACTCTGACATAGTTCACGGATGTCACGGATTGACAAGGACTTGGAAGTCGGACCCAAATGCAGGAAGCAGTAAAGGTAGGCAGGGTGAAAAATAATATTTACTGAACAAAAGGGGAACTGCGCAGTGGGAGGATTAAATCGGTAGGAACCACGAGGACCTGACCGACAAGCCAGACTGGACAGAGAGGACAGATGGTGCGAGCCTGTAGGTGAGATTGTGAAAGTACACGCGTACAGACATGGAAAAGTCAATGCTAAACTCAGATGAGTTCATTCAGGGTTTCAGTTCAGATTGAAGTTCATGATCAAAGTCTCAGTTCTAAATACCATACCCCAGAGGTGTGCACACGTGGCAGACAGATGAAGTCAGATGACCGCTCCAAGTGCTGATGCTCAGGAAATGCATGGCATGCAATGCAGCCAAAGTCAGAGTTCTCTTGGTAGCTGCACCCAGAGAGAGAAAACCACAGCTGCATTCACTGAGAAACTCAGCAGATGCGTGCAGATCCACTCCCGACTGTCTGTAGATCAGATCACTGAAGACACAAAATAACTTAAATGTACAGCCAACAGAAACACTACATTACTGTGCACATTGTTCCAGAACACCGCGGAGGTACATGGACTCTGATAACTGAATAACAGCTGATATTGCTAAATGCCGCTTGTGATGACACATCAGGCAGACAGTGGAAAACATCATGGTTGAAGAAAAAGAGCTGGAGTCTCACACAGCAGAAAAAACATGGTTGGATAATTGAACATTAAGAACCATTTCGCAGAGGAATATACGGCTGATTAGAGCCTGGAAGCCTGTAGCGGCAAAACATGGAAGGTTACGTTTAGATCCTGGAAGCTCACAGCGAGAAAACATGGGAGGTTACGTTCCATTCCTGGAAGCTCACAGTGGAAAATATGAGGTCTGTGAGAAATCTATCTGACCGTTTTATTTTATGTGAAAAATATATGGATTTGATTCATATGTTTTTACATCAGCCAAGCTTGAACCTTCGTGCGCATGCGTGAGTTTTTTCACACCTGTCGGTTGCGTCATTCGCCTGTGGGCAGGCTTTGAGTGAGCACTGGTCCACCCCTCTCGTCGTTTTTTCATTGCGAGGAAATGGAGGAATGATTTGAGCTTTGTTCCATCAGAATTTTTTCAGAAACTGTTAGAGACAGGCAGCTGGAAACCATTCAGAAAATTCAGATGGCTTTCGGTGAAAATTTTATGGGCTTCACAGAGATTAAGGAGTGGACAAGTTGGGACATGCCTATCTCGGCTTTCAGTGGCTTACCAGTCGAGTGAGTATAAGAGAAATTGTGAAGAGCTGGGCATGCCCAACTTGTCCTCTGACACTCCAAAATGGAGGTGTTCTTTGTCTCGCTCCATCAGCGAATCCGTCGTGACGCGCGAAGCCTCCGCGTGGCTTTCCATGACAAAATCTCTTATTAAAAGTGAAATCTGCCGGAAAATGGCTGATGTCCAGCTCTTGTGATAACCAGAGAAATTGCACATGATGGTCCCGGATACACACAGCCATCCGTTTAGAAATGATCTGGTGGTTTCTGCCTGTCAATCGCGGCTCGGAGCGCGACGCGCCGTGCGCCATTGTGGGCCGTCCTTAAAGCGGTAGTAACACTCCTTAATCTCTGTGAAGCCCATAAAATGTTCACCAAAAGCCATCTGAATTTTCCGAATGGTTTCCAGCTGCCCGTCTCTAGCAGTTTCTGAAAACATTCTGATGGAACAAAGCCCAAATCATTCCGCCATTTCCTCGCAATGAAAAAACGACGAGAGGGGTGGACCAGTGCTCACTCAAAGCCTGCCCACAGGCGAATGACGCAACCGACAGGCGTGAAAAAAACTCACGCATGTGCACAAAGGTTCAAGCTTGGCTGACGTAAAAACATATGAATCAATTCCATACATTTTTTGCATAAAATAAAAAGGTTGGATACTTTTCTAACAGACCTCGTACAGCTGGTGGAACCTGGAAGCTCCCAGCGGAAAACACACAACTGTTTTATATTCCAAGGCTGGAAGCTCACAGTGGAAAATACAGCTGTTAGGGAAGCTCACAGCAGAAAAACACAACTGGTTTACATTCCAAGCCTGGAAGCTCACAGTGGAAAATACAGCTGTTAGAGCCTGGAAGCTCACAGCGGAAACACATGACTGGTTTACGTTCAGAGCCTGGAATCTCACAGTGGAAAACACAGCTGGTAGAGCCTGGAAGCTCACAGTGGAACCACATGACTGGTTTACATTTAGAGCCTGGAATCTCACAGTGGAAAACATGGCTGGTAGAGCCTGGAAGCTCACTGCGGGAAACACAGCTGGTAGAACCTGGAAGATCACAGCGGGAAACACAGCTGGTAGGGCCCGGAAGCTCACAGCGGAAACCAGAGCTGGTAGAGCCTGGAAGCTCACAGCAGAAACCAGAGCTGGTAGAGCCTGGAAGCTTACAGCGGAAAACACAGCTGGTAGAACCTGGAAGCTCACAGTGGGAAATACAGCTGGTAGAGCCTGGAAGCTCACAGTGGGAAACAGCTGGTAGAGCCTGGAAGCTCACAGTGGGAAATACAGCTGGTAGATCCTGGAAGCTCACAGTGGGAAATACAGCTGGTAGATCCTGGAAGCTCACAGTGGGAAACAGCTGGTAGAGCCTGGAAGCTCACAGCGGAAAACACAGCTGGTAGAACCTGGAAGCTCACAGCGGGAAACACAGCTGGTAGATCCTGGAAGATCACAGTGGGAAACAGCTGGTAGAGCCTGGAAGCTCACAGCGGAAAACACAGCTGGTAGAGCCTGGAAGCTCACAGCGGAAAACACAGCTGGTAGAGCCTGGAAGCTCACAGTGGGAAATACAGCTGGTAGAACCTGGAAGCTCCGGGTGGAAACCCGGTAGCAACCCAGACATTCTGGCCCCAAATCAGTGGAAGATCTGAGGTTAAATACTGGTGCTGATGAGGCGGCATGACAATCAGCTGTGAAGACGCCGCTCTGACAGTTCCCACATGCTGCCTTGACAGCAGGGGTGGAGCCTTGATATCACCCACAGCCGACACCACTGTCCAAGCAGAAGACCGCCACAGTCAGCTTCACCTCAGCTCCACCTGGAAAGACAGACAGGGTAGGAACCAGGACAGAACAGACAGGAACCAGGACAGACCCTGACAAGAACAACTTAATGTTTTTTTTATGTTAATTACATATTTTATGTTAATTTACTATGTTAATGTATGTATTAATTGTTAAAGTTATTGTTATAATATAGACACTATTATTATTATTGTTAATATGTATATATCACAGACATGAACGAGCAAAGCGCTTCAGAATCTCACCATGTCACTTTAGAGCCTTTAGACTTTTTTTGAGTAAATGCTTCAAGGCAGCATTAGCTTTGCTAAAACCTTTCAGCTTCAGTCTCATGAATCAACAGCTGTCTGCTCATTTAAAAACACTGGAGTATATATATATATATATATATATATATATATATATACAGTGACGAAAATAAGTATTTGAACACCCTGCGATTATGTATGTTCTCCCACTTAGAAATCATGGAGGGGTCTGAAATTTTCATCTTAGGTTCATGTCCACTGTGAGAGACATAATCTAAAAAAGAAAAAAAATCTGGAAATCACAATGTATGATTTTTTAATAATTTATTTGCATGTTAGTGCTGCAAATACGTATTTGAACACCTGTGAATATCAATGTTAATATTTGGTACAGTAACCTTTGTTTGCAATTACAGAGGTCAAACATTTCCTGTAGTTTTTCACCAGGTTTGCACACACTGCAGCAGGGATTTTGGCCCACTCCTCTACACAGATCTTCGCTGCACTGAAAAAAGTGAAACACAGTGCACTTCATTCAAAGTACTTATTTGGTCTAATGGAAAATTGTGGTTTCCAGTTTAAATCTGCTGGAATCACTTTACAAAATCATAAATATACTTTGTGAGAAACAAACAAAAAAAAAAATAGCTGTAACAAATTACATCAGTTTTTTTTTAAGTTGATCCAAAGTATCATTTTTTTCAGTGTAGATCTTTCAGGTTTGGAGTTTCAGCTCCCTCCAAAGATTTTCTATTGAGTTCAGGTCTGGAGACTGGCCAGGCCACTCCAGGACCTTGAAATGCTTCTTACAGAGCCACTCCTTAGTTGCCATGGCTGTGTGTTTGGGGTCATTGTCATGCTGGAAGACCCAGCCATGACCCATCTTTTTTTTTTTATATATATATTTATTTCATTCATTTAAAAGAAAAACAGAAAAGCAAAAAACAAAAGCACCACAATACCAGAATGAAAAGGAGCAGAAAGAAGAACAAGTCTTATGATTTCTGCCCCTTTTAACAATACAATCTTTCAATATACAGCATCATAGTCAACATTATTTAACAGATTGCATTTCTTTAACTTGTTACATACCACTGACCCATTTCATAATTATGACCATTAATTAATAGATTACATCACTGATAGGTTACATTTAAACTTAAGACACTCCAAACATTAAGTTTACTTTTTTTTTTTTTACTTTCTTGCAGCCCACTGACTTACTTCATAGTTTCATACTTACTTAATACATCTAATTTAATATGTTTTTTAAATAATTTAAGCGACCTTAATTCTTTAATTTCTTTATTAAGATTGTTCCATAATTTGACACCATTTACTGCAATACTCCTTTCCTTTACTTTGGTTCTAAATCTTGGTTTTTTAAAGACTTCTATTCCTTTCAATTTATAACTACTTACTCTTTTTTCAAACATATTTTGAATGTTTGTTGGTAAAGTATTTTTATTAACTTGGTACATCGTTTGTAATATTTTCAAATCGACTAAATCATGAAATTTAAGTACCCTATACTTAATAAACAATGGATTAGATGGATCTCTAAAACCACTGTTACTAATCACTTTTAAAGCTCTTTTCTGCAAAATAAATAAAGGTTGTATATAGGTTGTATATGTTGATCCCCAGATTTCTACACAGTAAGTTAAATATGGGACAATCAATGAATTGTACAATGTTAATAAACCATAACTATTTAATGAATATTTTACTTTATGCAAAACAGCAATGGCTTTCGCTATTTTTCCTTTTATGTAATTTATGTGTGACTTCCATGTAAGATCTTCATCAATCATGACTCCTAAAAATTTCATTTCTTTTACCCTTTGTATATCCATTCCATCTATTTGTAATGACACATTATTTTTTTTCGCTCTATCATTAAACAATATGAAATTTGTCTTATTAATATTTAGTGACAATCTGTTTATATCAAACCAATGTTTAACTTTTTCCAACTCTGTGTTTATCACTTGTGCTACTTCCTGTATATCTGATCCAGAGTAAAACAGCGTTGTATCATCAGCAAATAAAATGCTGCCAAGCACATTGGATACATTCACAAAATCATTGATATACAAAATAAACAGTTTGGGTCCAAGTACCGATCCTTGTGGTACTCCATAAATAATGTTACACAATTCTGATTTGGTATTATTTATCTGAACAAACTGTTTTCTATTTTCTAAGTAGCTTTTTACCCACTGATGTGCAACACCTCTTATTCCATATTGTTGTAACTTGTGGAGCAATCTTGAGTGGTCTATAACATCAAAAGCCTTTTTCAGGTCAATAAAAATACTTACAAAATAATCCTTATCTATTGTTGTTGATATTTTCTCTATTAGTTCCATAATTGCCATAGCTGTCGAATGTTTTGTTCTGAATCCATACTGAGCATTATTTAAAATATGATGTTTCTCAATAAATTTATCCAATCTTGTTACAAAAACTTTTTCCATAATTTTAGAAAACTGTGGAAGCAATGATACTGGCCTGTAATTAGAAAAATTATGTTTGTCTCCATTTTTATATAATGGGACTACCTTAGCAATTTTCATTTCATCTGGAAAAACCCCAGTTGACAGAGACAGATTACAAATATAAGTAAATGGTTCAATAACAATTTCTATTATACTTTTTACAGTCACCATGTCTAAATCTTCATGGTCAGTTGATCTTTTGCTTACACAGTTTTTTACAATATTTCTTATTTCATCGTTTTCCACATTGTCCAGGAAAATACTATTGACCGTATTTACCAATGTACATAATTTATCTTCTATTATTGGTTTATTTCCCACCAGACTTGACCCTACATTTGAAAAATAATCATTAAACCCATTTGCAACTTCTTTTATATCATATATCTCTTTATTTTCCTTAACAAAGTAATTTGGAATAGTTTCTTTCGTTCCATCACTATCAATCACACTTTTTATAATTCCCCATGTTACCCTCATATTATCTTTACTCTTATTTAGTTTTTCACTGTAATAATCTTTTTTTTTTGTTTCCTAATTATTGTTAATAGTTTATTTTTATATTTTTTGTATTTATGTTCTGATTCCTTTGTTTGCAATTTTAAAAAGCACATGTATAAACAGTTTTTCTTTGCACAAGCATTTTTTATTCCCTTTGTCAGCCATGGTTTATTTACTCTTTTCTTACTAATTTCAATTAATTTACAATTTTTATTGTATGATTTCATCAATATTTTCATAAATGAGTTATATGCTACATTAACATCACTGACATAAACTTCTTCCCAGTTTTGATTTTTAAGGTCATATTTTAATGCCTCTAAGGCTTTTACTGACTTATCTCTTTTAAAGTTTATATCAGTTTTTTTGTTGTACCTATTTTTAGATTTAAATATTTAAAAAATTGGTAAATGGTCACTAATATCTGTCATGAAGATCCCATTCTTGATAATTTCATCTGTTCTGTTTGTAAATATATTATCAATTACCGTTGCACTTTGCAATGTAATTCTGGTTGGTTTTGTTATCAAGGGGAATAACCCCAAACTATACATTGAATTCACAAAATCACTTAATCTTTGGCAGCTGGAGCTTTCTATGTTAATATTAAAGTCCCCACACATAAAAAGCGTTTTGTTTTTAATTTGATAGAATAATTCAATTATTTTATCTGTAAATTTCACAACACAAGAATCTGGTGCTCTGTATACACAACTGATTAAAATATTCTTAGATGTTCTTCAATGCTCTTACTGAGGGAAGGAGGTTGTTTGCCAAAATCTCACAATACATGACCCCATCCATCCTCCCTTCAATACAGTGCAGTCGTCCTGTCCCATTTGCAGAAGAGCACCCCCAGAGTATGATGTTTCCACCCCCATGCTTCATGGTTGGGATGGTTTTCTTGAGGTTGTTCTCATCCTCTAAACATGGTAAGTGGAGTTGATTCCAAAAAGTTCTATTCTGGTCTCATCTGACCACATAACCTTATCCCTTGCCTCCTCTGGATCATCCAGATGGTCACTGGTGAACTTCAAACGGGCCTGGACATGTGCTGGCTTGAGCAGGGGGAACTTGCTGCCCTGCAGGATTTTAAACCATGACCGCATCATGTGTTACTAATGTAATCTTTGTGACTGTGGTCCCAGCTCTCTTCAGGTCATTGACCATGTCCTCCTGTGTAGATCTGAGCTTTCTCAGAATCATCCTTACCCCACAAAGTGAGATCTTGCATGGAATCCCAGACCGAGGGAGATTGACAGTCATCTTGTGTTTCTTCCACTTTCTAATAAATAATCATAACAGTTGTTGTCTTCTACCAAGCTGCTTGCCTGTTGTCCTGTAGTCCATCCCAGCCTTGTGCAGGTCTACAGTTTTGTCCCTGGTGTCCTTAGACAGCTCTTTGGTCTTGGTTATGGTGGACAGGTTAGAGTGTGATTGACTGAGTGTGTGAACAGGTGTCTTTTATACAGGTAACAAGTTGAAATAGGTGCAATTAATACAGGTAAAGAGTGCAGAATAAGAGGGCTTCTTAAAGAAAAATTAACAAGTCTGTGTGAGCCAGAATTCTTGTTGGTTGGTAGGGGATCAAATACTTATTTGCAGCAGTAACATACAAATAAATTATTAAAAAAATCATACATTGTGATTTCCGGATTTTTATTTTTTTTTTAGATTGTCTCTCACAGTGGACATGCATGGTCCATGTACCTTTCGTTCAATTGATTTTCAATTAAGAATGAAAAATTAAATAATGAAAAAACAATTCATTTTTCCATTTTTTTGTTTTCAAATTGAAAACGAAAAAATGAATAATGGTTTGATTTTTCATTTTTTGTTTTTATGTTTAGTTCAAACAAAGAAGAGCTTTTTCATCAAGGCAAAACACACGCCGAAATCTCTGCAACGCTGCAGGACATCCATGATTGGGATCCATAAATGTTTATTTTTATTTTTTCCTCGAAGTCTGTGACCCGGAAGATAAATGTAAAGAAGAAGCCCACTCAAAAATAAGTGACACAAGAGAAGTCAACGCTGAAATTTATCAAAATGGAGAGCTACAGCTACATTTTATTTAAAGCAAATAAGCGAGTGATGCTTAAAGATGACATGACTACCGAGAAGGTCGGCCGGATCTTCCAGGTAACAATTATCTTTGAAACGAGACGAGTCATTGGATAAATGCTGGGCTTTGTCCCGCCCATCGAACGCTCAGATCAATCAATCAATTTTTTTATATAGCGCCAAATCACAACAAACAGTTGCCCCAAGGCGCTTTATATTGTAAGGCAAGGCCATACAATAATTATGTAAAACCCCAACGGTAAAACAACCCCCTGTGAGCAAGCACTTGGCTACAGTGGGAAGGAAAAACTCCCTTTTAACAGGAAGAAACCTCCAGCAGAACCAGGCTCAGGGAGGGGCAGTCTTCTGCTGGGACTGGTTGGGGCTGAGGGAGAGAACCAGGAAAAAGACATGCTGTGGAGGGGAGCAGAGATCGATCACTAATGATTAAATGCAGAGTGGTGCATACAGAGCAAAAAGAGAAAGAAACAGTGCATCATGGGAACCCCCCAGCAGTCTACGTCTATAGCAGCATAACTAAGGGATGGTTCAGGGTCACCTGATCCAGCCCTAACTATAAGCTTTAGCAAAAAGGAAAGTTTTAAGCCTAATCTTAAAAGTAGAGAGGGTGTCTGTCTCCCTGATCTGAATTGGGAGCTGGTTCCACAGGAGAGGAGCCTGAAAGCTGAAGGCTCTGCCTCCCATTCTACTCTTACAAACCCTAGGAACTACAAGTAAGCCTGCAGTCTGAGAGCGAAGCGCTCTATTGGGGTGATATGGTACTACGAGGTCCCTAAGATAAGATGGGACCTGATTATTCAAAACCTTATAAGTAAGAAGAAGAATTTTAAATTCTATTCTAGAATTAACAGGAAGCCAATGAAGAGAGGCCAATATGGGTGAGATATGATCTCTCCTAGTCCCCGTCAGTACTCTAGCTGCAGCATTTTGAATTAACTGAAGGCTTTTTAGGGAACTTTTAGGACAACCTGATAATAATGAATTACAATAGTCCAACCTAGAGGAAATAAATGCATGAATTAGTTTTTCAGCATCACTCTGAGACAAGACCTTTCTGATTTTAGAGATATTGCGTAAATGCAAAAAAGCAGTCCTACATATTTGTTTAATATGCGCTTTGAATGACATATCCTGATCAAAAATGACTCCAAGATTTCTCACAGTATTACTAGAGGTCAGGGTAATGCCATCCAGAGTAAGGATCTGGTTAGACACCATGTTTCTAAGATTTGTGGGGCCAAGTACAATAACTTCAGTTTTATCTGAGTTTAAAAGCAGGAAATTAGAGGTCATCCATGTCTTTATGTCTGTAAGACAATCCTGCAGTTTAGCTAATTGGTGTGTGTCCTCTGGCTTCATGGATAGATAAAGCTGGGTATCATCTGCGTAACAATGAAAATTTAAGCAATACCATCTAATAATACTGCCTAAGGGAAGCATGTATAAAGTGAATAAAATTGGTCCTAGCACAGAACCTTGTGGAACTCCATAATTAACTTTAGTCTGTGAAGAAGATTCCCCATTTACATGAACAAATTGTGAGATGTCTGAGGGTCTATGGGGCAGTGGGCTGGCCTCAGCTGGCCCGGACGCTCAGCTTCTGCATGATGATTGCATGATCTGTCTGAGGCTGAATCCCTTTTTGATTGACAGCGAAATGAACGAATCAGCGATCTTTTGGTGTAAACATCCGTGGGAGCATTTTTTAATTTTCATTCTGTTCTGAGTTGAACCGGAGACTTTTCTAATCCTCTTAGTGGCATTTTCTTTGGTAAAAACGACTAGCGACGAATCAAGCTTTTATTTCTGGTGTGTTTTTTTTAGCTGCTTGTGTTTGGAGACTGACTTCTATCACTCTTTCTGACTTCTATCACAGTTTCTGTCCCTACCGAGCAGCGGGTGCTGCTGAGCTCCTCCACCGTCACAAAGCACTCACTGGCAGACACACTTCACACTAGCCTCGCGCCAGTCCCAGCTAGCGAGCTAGCTAGGTAGCAAGCTGCACATAATGGCAGACAATTTGAATGTTGTGGACCGGATTTTGGTGAAGCCATTTGATAGTCTTCCTTACGAAGAAAAACTTAGAGTTAAACAGCAGGGCAGATCAACTCCTCAGATTAATTTGGTGCAAAATAGCTCAGCAGTTAAGGGATAGAATCTTGCACTTTTCTACAAAAGCGCCAAACTTTGTCCAGGGACTCTTTAGGTTATATTAAGTAATGTCAAAGCGGGAGACATTTGATTTTTAGCCCTGTATCCTGCTTTTTTTTAAAAGGGTGTTTGCATGGTTATAATACAGTGCCAACCAGGTTTAATATCTATAAAAACTGCAACAAAACAACATAATGATGGTGGTGACGATGTTTATGATTATTATCAAAGATTTAAACAGGTTGCTTGCATATCTGCTTCTGCTGTCACTTTCCCTAGATTAACGCTTTTTCTAAGAGTGTACACACAGCACACTGAAGTACATTCGAAACATCCCTACTTAACCTTAATACATTTTTCATAACCTTCAAGTTTATATTATGAACTTAAAAAGACACTTGGATAAGAGTTTGTCA
The DNA here is from genome assembly GCF_902500255.1 of Thalassophryne amazonica. Classification (NCBI taxonomy): domain Eukaryota; kingdom Metazoa; phylum Chordata; class Actinopteri; order Batrachoidiformes; family Batrachoididae; genus Thalassophryne; species Thalassophryne amazonica. Next base: position 95,416,232 of record NC_047113.1, on the reverse strand, counting down.
TGAATTACATGCTGTAGAAGGCTGAAAATGGTTATTCTCTTAAACCCAAGTTTTTAGAGTGTAGATGTTTATGGATTCAGTGTCTCCCGATCTTATATACTTCAGGACACCTCTAAAGTACCTCTGATAAAGTTTTGGCGCTTTTGTAAAAAAGTGCATGATTCCCCTAAAATTTGTCCCTTAGCTGCCGGACGAAAAGTAGCTCAGCTCTCATTGGTTTGCAGGCCAAAGTTAAAGCAATAGCCCCCAGTGCAATGTTTGTGCATTGCTATGCACACAAACTGAATCTGGTTCTGTCTCAGGGGGCTAAATGCTTATCTGAGTGCAGAATATTTTTTGCATCACTCTCTGGGTTTGCCACATTTTCTCAAAATCCACAAAGAGGATGTCTTTTCTTGAGTCTGCAGACTGCTCACGGTTGCCCAGAAATGCTCCTACTCAATGGAATTTCACATCACGGATAGTGAGCACTGGGGCAAACAATTATGATGCCCTCCTGCAAACATTTGAGATGATCATTGCAGATAAGTCCATGGATGATGACAAATTAGACTGTGCCAAGGGCCTTCTGATGAATCTGGAGGATTTTGAGTTTGTGATCATGTTGTACACATATGAACAAATCTTCTCTGAGACTGATGTGGTGTTTGACATTGTCCAGCAGAGAGCTATGGATGTTCTGTACTGCAAGAAAAGAATTGAGTCTCTTCTTGCTTTTGTCAGAGAGAAGAGGTCAGAGGGGACTTTCCAAGCTGTTTATGCCAAAGCAGCAGATCTCACATCAGACCCACAAACTGAGCCCATGAGAAAACGTCGTCTGTCACAACTACAGGATCCCAAGGAGCGCTACAGAAATCTGTGCATGGCCATCCTAGACAATCTCACAGAGCAGCTACCTCAGCGTTTTGCAAATTTGGAAAGTCTGCACTTCTTGGAATTGGTCAATCCAGGGAAATTTGATGAGATGAGACAAGTGTTTCCAGAGGAGGCATTTCAGAGTGTCCTGAAAAGGTTTGGCCAGTTCTTTGATTCAGGGAGACAAGTCCTATATTCAAACCAGGACTTGCAAGGCAACAGGGGAAAGCTATGTGATTTCTTGCTGTTTCTGAAAGACATGGAGTTGGACAGTGCAATGCCTCAGGTGTACAAACTATTGTCATTAGTGGCAACGATTGGAGCTACATCTGCAGGTGTAGAGAGGAGCTTCTCCTGTTTAAAGCGGCTCAAGTCTTACACCCGCAACACCATGGGCCAAGGCCATTTAAGCAGCCTAGCTCTGCTGGCCATTGAGAGGACACTAGTCAAGTCCCTGGAAAAGACGCCTTGTTGGTACGACAGGGTCACAGATCATTTTCTTGAAAAGGAACGGAGGGTAGAATTTACATATAAATAAACCGGCACATTTTATGATGTAGCCCGAAATTGAGCTTCCCCTCCTTGAAAGACCAGCATCCGCCATTGGTGTGGTAAGAAAACAAGGTAGTATACTTTGTGTTAAAGAACAGAGTACCACAAGTACCAATTACCGTCTAAGACCAACCCATCTTAATCAGGTGTAATGTTGGACAAACCAAGTCTAAATAATTTCCAAAGCAGAGATAAATATAAATGACTAATCCAGGTCTAAATCACAGATATATCTAGGACTGAGCAGGACTAAAACCACCAGTGTTACCAGTACCAGTTTGAGAGCCACAGGTGTAGAACACTAAAAGAGTTCCTCTCCTTTGGAACCAGTCTCCTAGGTCCTATAATTTTGTAACAATGCAACAATGTTCTTGTCTCCTACAGGTAAACAGCACAACAGTCTACTTAATCGATGACACCAATGTGGCCATCTTTCCGAATCAAGATGGTTACTTCAGTTCAAATTGTCTGGTTGAGCGTGGCCACTATGAGGTTCACGGTGAGTGCACAGAGGCACCTGTGGCAGGAACCCCAGACAGCTCACTCCAGCCCCATAGATTTTCTTTTCACCGGCCATCCAGTGTTGCAGCAAGCTCTGTTTCCACCAACAGGGCCAGTGGAAGAGCTCTGCTTGCTAAAGGTTTTCAAAGGTAATATTTTTCTGTCTTACTCTGGGTTTGAGTAACAAGTAACATATTTCCAAAAGAGTTGTTATGAAGTAAAAACTGTGAATTGTTAACTTAGATATATGCATCTTTAGGAGCATCTACATTGCAGACTTAGCAGATGGGAAGCTTGAAACGAGCCAGACCCTAACTGTACGCTTTTCGGAGTTTGAAGCGACTGTTGATGGCATCCTGTCCAAAGTGAAGGAGGCTTTTCAAACTGAAGACACCATTGTCTTAACTGATGTCCAAGGAAACAAAATCATGGACTCTGAAGGGACCAGAGGTAAAGTTCAAAGATCTATATATTTTTTTGTTTTTCAATTTTTTATTTTTTTTTATGTGAAAACTTTTCTTTACAGGGTCATCATACTGGAAACAGAGTGCTAGGAAGGTATTTACCCTGAAAGAGAGCCTTTTTCAACAGCTTCAAGGATGAAAAAGGAGGAGATTAAGGTACTAGATCTGCACTGTTTTCCACACAATGGATTTAAATAAAAATAACAATAAATGTTGAGGAAAATTATATCAAGTGCTTCTGTATATTTTTGTTTTTATAAGTCGAGCATATGAGATTGGCCTCAGTGAAACACTGGACAAAATTGAAGAGGTGGTTCTTGCTGCACAGGGACTTCAGGATGTCATCACCACCATAAAGAGCTTAACAGAACTTGCCCATTCCAACCGTACGTTGACAGTGACTCTGACAGAGGCCCAAGCTGTGGCTATTAAAGCTGCCTTCACCTGTGTAATCTGTAGAGGTAAGCTTTAAAACAAATGTAATTTATTATGAACATGAATAAAATCATCTCTTTGAGTACCACTTCAAGCTAAGATTTTGACAAAACCTACCTACAAAACACCAACTGACTGAGTGACTGTGCAAGAAGGAGAAGAGTGAGGAAAGCCACCAAGACAACCCAGAAGAAGTTACAGGCTTCTGTGGCTGTGACTGGAGAAATTGTGCATGGTGCAAGTTTTGCATTTTGTATCACCAGTTATACAGCTTCATAATAAAGTGGTATAGAAGAGGATTTTCTTTCACCAAAACATTAAATCTGGGCTTGCATCTAAGATGTACCTTCTGGCAAATTGTAGGTGAACTTTCAAAACTTCTATTTAATAAAATCCTCCTCTGTACCACTTCAGCATGAAGCTGTATAACTGGTGATACAAAATGCAAAACATGCACTATGCACAGTTTCTCCAGTCACAGCCACAGAAGCCTGTTACTACTTCTGGGTTGTCTGTGTTGGGAAAGTGTAGGTACACGGACCCACAACAGGGGGCGCAAATGAACGGACAATGGAGGAAGTCAAATACAACACTTTACTGTTGTGAAAGGGCACAACAAACACAACAGATTGCAACAATAGACAAAAGGTCAAATTACAAAAGGTGTCGTGTGGGCAGGCTCGAAGATAGAAGACGTCTGTCCAAAGTAGAACCGGAACCACACGATTTCCTCCACCACCAGACCCCGGGAATACTGGAGCCGCCAAGTCCCGAACTCCCAGGTGGCCACTGCCTCCGCGTGTCGGACCTGGTACTGCTGGCGAGGAACAAAAAAACAAATGTGGGCGCGTATGCACCCAGCAATTCACACGGCAGGAAAACCAACTCCACCTCTTGTTGGAAAAAGAGTCTGTTATACGATACACAAAAAGTCACAAAAGGTTACTGTCGAATAAATCTCACAGCCAGCTGAGAACGTTACCTTCCTGGTAAAGCGATATCTCGGCAAAGAGGTGGAGATGACGTCTTGCTGATATACTGATGCTGATCAGATGAGTGGTGACAGCTGTCATAGGTGATGAGTGTCAGCTGTCACCCCGGCTACTATTGTTAGGCGGCAGCGCCCTCTGGTGCCTGGAGCCCGCACTCCAGGCAGGGTGCCCTCTGGTGGTGATGGGCCAGCAGTACCTCCTCTTCAGCGGCCCACACAACAGGACCCCCCCCCTCAACGGGCGCCTCCTGGCGCCCGACCAGGCTTGTCCGGGTGGCGGTGGTAGAAATCGGCCAGGAGGGCCGGGTCCAGGATGAAGCTCCTCTTCACCCAGGAGCGTTCTTCAGGTCCGTACCCCTCCCAGTCCACCAAATACTGGAAGCCCCGGCCCATCCTACGGACGTCTAAGAGCCGGCGCACAGTCCAAGCCGGCTCGCCATCGATGATCCGGGCAGGAGGTGGTGCCGGACCCGGAGTACAGAGGGGTGAGGTGTGATGGGGCTTGATCCGGGACACGTGGAAAATGGGATGGATCCGCAGTGAGGCCGGAAGCTGAAGCCTGAGTACCTTGATGATTTTAAACGGACCGATATACCGGTCCTGCAGCTTAGGGGAGTCCACTTGAAGGGGTATGTCCTTAGTAGACAACCACACTGCCTGCCCTGGCCGGTACGTAGGGGCCAGGGGCCGCCGACGGTCTGCATGGGCCTTCGTCCTCATCCGGGCCCTCAGCAAGGCAGAACGGGCGGCACGCCACACCCGACGGCACTTCCGTAGGTGGGCCTGGACCGAGGGCACACCGACCTCTCCCTCAACCACCGGAAACAGAGGAGGTTGGTACCCCAGACATACCTCGAAAGGGGAGAGGCCGGTGGCTGACGACACCTGGCTGTTATGGGCATACTCGATCCAGGCCAGATGGGTACTCCAGGCCGCCAGGTGCACGGCTGTCATGCAACGCAGGGCCTGCTCCATCTCCTGATTGGCCCGTTCTGCTTGCCCGTTGGTCTGGGGATGATACCCGGATGAGAGACTCACCGTGGCCCCCAGTTCCCGGCAGAAGCTCCTCCAGACGTGCGAGGAGAACTGGGGACCGCGATCGGAGACGATGTCTGTTGGGATCCCATGCAGCCGGACGACGTGGTGGACCAGGAGGTCCGCTGTCTCCTGGGCCGTCGGGAGCTTCGGGAGGGCCACGAAGTGGGCCGCCTTGGAGAATCGGTCCACTATCGTGAGGATGGTGGTGTTGCCCTGGGACGGCGGGAGGCCCGTGACAAAATCCAGGCCGATGTGGGACCAGGGGCGATGGGGCACGGGCAGCGGCTGGAGCAGTCCCGAAGCCCTGCGATGGTCAGCCTTGCCCCTGGCGCAGGTGGTGCAGGCCTGGATATAATCCCGGTCGTCGGCCTCTAGGGACGCCCACCAGAAGCGCTGCCGGACAACTGCCACGGTTCTTCGCACCCCTGGATGACAGGAGAGCTTAGAGCCGTGACAGAAGTCCAGGACTGCAGCCCTAGCTTCTGGTGGGACATAGAGTCTGTTCTTCGGCCCAGTTCCGGGGTCCGGGCTTCGTGCCAGGGCCTCCCGGACGGTTCTCTCTACGTCCCAGGTGAGGGTGGCCACGATAGTGGACTCCGGGATGATGGGTTCCGGTGGATCCGACAACTCCGTTTTGACTTCATCTTCATGTACCCGGGACAAGGCATCCGATCTCTGGTTTTTGGTCCCGGGACGGTAGGTGATCTGGAAGTCAAAACGGCCGAAGAACAGTGACCAGCGGGCTTGCCTGGGGTTCAGCCACTTGGCGGTCCTGATATACTCCAGGTTCCGGTGGTCAGTGAAAACCGTGAATGGCACGGACGTTCCCTCCAACAGATGTCTCCACTCTTCAAGAGCCTCTTTCACCGCAAGGAGTTCTCGATTGCCGACGTCATAGTTCCGTTCGGCGGGGTCAACCTGCGGGAAAAATAGGCACACGGGTGAAGGACCTTATCGGTCTTCCCGCTCTGGGAAAGCACAGCTCCTATCCCTGAGTCCGAGGTGTCCACTTCAACCACTAACTGGCGACTAGGATCGGGCTGCACCAGAACGGGTGCAGACGAGAAGCGCCGTTTCAACTCCTTGAACGCGGCATCGCACTGATCCGACCAGGTGAAGGGGACTTTTGGTGAGGTCAGGGCTGTCAGGGGGCTAACTACCTGACTGTAGCCCTTAATGAACCTCCTGTAGAAATTAGCAAAGCCGAGGAACTGTTGCAGCTTCCTACGGCTAGTGGGTTGGGGCCAGTCTCTCACCACCGCAACCTTGGCTGGATCAGGAGCGACGGAGTTGGGGGAGATGATAAACCCCAGGAAGGACAAAGATGTGCGGTGGAACTCACACTTCTCGCCCTTCACAAACAGCCGGTTCTCCAACAACCGCTGCAGGACCTGACGTACATGCCGGACATGAGTCTCAGGATCCGGAGAAAAGATGAGTATATTGTCTAGATATACGAAGACGAATCGGTGCAGGAAATCCCGCAAGACATCATTAACCAAAGCTTGGAACGTCGCGGGGGCGTTTGTGAGGCCGAACGGCATGACCAGGTACTCAAAGTGACCTAAGGGGGTGTTAAATGCCGTCTTCCACTCGTCTCCCTTCCGGATCCGAACCAGGTGATACGCATTTCTAAGATCTAGCTTAGTGAATATTCGGGCTCCATGCAGGGGCGTGAACACTGAATCCAACAGGGGCAACGGGTATCGATTACGAACCGTGATTTCGTTCAGTCCCCTATAATCAATGCATGGACGAAGTCCGCCGTCTTTTTTACCCACAAAAAAGAAACCTGCACCCATCGGGGAGGTGGAATTCCGGATCAACCCGGCGGCTAAAGAGTCCCGGATGTAGGTCTCCATTGATTCGCGCTTAGGTTGTGAGAGGTTGTACAGCCTGCTGGACGGGAACTCAACGCCTGGAACCGTGGAGCGTGGGGAGGGCGGAACGCGGTCGGAACCGGAAGGGAGAGGGACGGCGCGTGCCCGGCCACGCCCTTCGTCTCGTTCCCGACGGCGTTCTTCTAACCGATTGTCTAATCGTATGACGAGATCAATAAGCCCATCTAAATCCCGCGGTTCGTCCTTAGCCACCAGGTGCTCCTTTAGAACCAATGACAGTCCGTTTGCAAAGGCGGCGCGGAGGGCAGTGCTATTCCAGCCGGACCTCGCAGCCGCGATGCGGAAGTCAACTGCATAGGCAGCTGCGCTCCGGCGCCCCTGTCTCATTGACAGCAGCACGGCTGAAGCGGTCTCTCCTCTATTTGGGTGATCGAACACTGTTCTGAACTCCCTCACAAACCCATCATATGTCTGAAGGAGCCGTGAATTCTGCTCCCAGAGCGCTGTAGCCCAAGCGCGTGCCTCACCGCGAAGCAGGTTTATTACATAAGCTATCTTGCTGGCATCAGTCGCGTACATGACAGGACGTTGTGCGAAGACGAGCGAACACTGCATAAGGAAGTCCGCGCACATCTCCACACAACCTCCGTACGGCTCTGGAGGGCTTATGTATGCTTCCGGGGAAGGTGGGAGGGGTCGTTGAACGACCTGTGGAACGTCACTGTTACGCACAGGGTCGACAGGAGGGAGAGCCGCAGCAGCGCCCTGAGGGCGCGCTTCCACCTGCGCGGCGAGAGCCTCCACCCTGCGGTTAAGGAGGAAGTTCTGCTCGGTCATTAAATCCAACCGAGCCGTGAAAGCGGTGAGGATCCGCTGCAACTCACCGATCATTCCTCCTGCGGACGCCTGTGCGCCCTGTTCTTCCATTGGCCGTTCAACAGCCGGTTGACGCCCCTCGGGATCCATGACGTTGGCCGAGATATCCTGTTGGGAAAGTGTAGGTACACGAACCCACAACAGGGGGCACAAATGAACGGACAATGGAGGAAGTCAAATACAACACTTTACTGTTGTGAAAGGGCACAACAAACACAACAGATTGCAACAATAGAAAAAAGGTCAAATTACAAAGGTGTCGTGTGGGCAGGCTCGAAGATAGAAGACGTCTGTCCAAAGTAGAACCGGAACCACACGATTTCCTCCGCCACCAGACCCCGGGAATACTGGAGCCGCCAAGTCCCGAACTCCCAGGTGGCCACTGCCTCTGCGTGTCGGACCTGGTACTGCTGGCGAGGAACAAAAAAACAATTAAATGTGGGCGCGTTTGCACCCAGCAATTCACACGGCAGGAAAACCAACTCCACCTCTTGTTGGAAAAAGAGTCTGTTATACGATACACAAAAAGTCACAAAAGGTTACTGTCGAATAAATCTCACAGCCAGCTGAGAACGTTACCTTCCTGGTAAAGCGATATCTCGGCAAAGAGGTGGAGATGACGTCTTGCTGATATACTGATGCTAATCAGATGAGTGGTGACAGCTGTCATAGGTGATGAGTGTCAGCTGTCACCCCGGCTACTCCTGTTAGGCGGCAGCGCCCTCTGGTGCCTGGAGCCCGCACTCCAGGCAGGGCCAGCAGTACCTCCTCTTCAGCGGCCCACACAACAGTCTGGGTGTCTTGATGGCTTTCCTCACTCTTCTTCTTGCACAGTCACTCAGTTTTTGAGAACTGTCTATTCCACACAGATTTACCACAGAGTGCCATACTGTTTGTATTTCTTCATAACTGACGTAAATAAAGTTCAAGACATATTCAGTGACTTGCAAATGTTCATGTATCCATCCCCTGACTTGTCTGAATAAAACTGGCAATCAAACTGCTATTTACAGGTATGATACCAAAGGGGCTGATTACATATGCAACCTATCATCTTGGCTTTTATAATTTTAATTAATTTATATCAAGTTGTAAAGATTTACTTTCAGTTTGAGTTTAAGGAAGATCATTTTAGAAATTGTTATATTGAGAAGCCTGATTTACTTTTTGTATTTGAAATGCCTTAAACAAATTTAAAGTGTGAAATATCAAGGGGCCGAATACTTTTTCAAGGCACTGTATGCACATCTGGCAGTACAATATTAATTACTTTTCATTCAATTTTCAGGTACTGTTGATGACCCTATGGTTACATCCTGTTGTAACAGCATTATGGCCTGCAGGATCTGCCTTGAACAGTAGAAGAACAACTCTGAATTTTGTCCAAAATGCCGAGCCAGTGGAATTGATGTGAACATGCAAAGACTTAATGGTCTTAGCGAAGTTTTCACAGCACTGCAGGCACTATGTTTTACAGTTTAAGTGTTTTTATACCAGTTTTATTGACCCAGCCGTTAAAAGTTCATACAGCCCTTAAAACATTTAATGGGTTTTCATTACAAGTCTTGCAAATATTGCTACGTTTGATTAAAAAACAAATTCTTGTTCATGTTAATAACACATTTGAAGAATACTGTTTAGGCAACACTTACGATTGCTTACTTTTTTGTAATCAAGTCAAACAATAGTATATGTATTCAAAATAAAACATTCAAATTCAATTGTCATGTTATTTGATTGCCATATAATTACAGTAAGTTTGGAGCCAACTGACAACAGCTTTCGACAACAACTGATGTCAATGTAACATACTGATTAACTGTTTTAATTACATAAATAGAGAAACATTACTTTAGAGAACTACTATTTACATTTTATTGGAAAAGCTGCGTGTGTACAGTCAGCTATACATTTCAGCTTATTATAATATGCTTTTATTTAAAGACACCATTGATGTGATCATCCATACAGGAAACAATTGATCAAACCACTAAGAGCAGTAATTAAGCCAAAACTATACACAAAAAAGAAGTAATAAAAAAACGGTACACTAATGACCTTTCATTTCCAATCTATCAGGTAGAAGCCTCAAAGCTTCACTAGCTTCAAATGGTTTTATCTACCCATGGTTGAATAAAAAATAAATCTACTTATGCCCCTCAGAATTCAATTATGAAAAAAATAGTTGGTCAATTAGCAAAATCATTACCCCTTGCCCCTAGCCCTACACCCATATATTGACAGGTGGAGCAGTTCTCCAAGGAGTCAACCTACAGACACCACCTTGCATGCTCTTGTAGTTTCTTAACTTGTTCCTCATCCCTTTTCCCTTTAATTTATTATGAATTAATAAACAAACATTCATTTCCTAAAGTTCTTTTCTCGCATCACCTCAACTACAGATTAAACTTAATGCAAAACTAAAAGATTATTTAAATATGCATGTACGTATTAACCAAGCTGAATCTCTGCGTAACATTAAGGTCCAAGAGGGCATTTTGAAAGGGAACAAAGTTGTGGTTTGCCACTTCATTAAAAATAATTGAGATGTCTGGGTAGTTCTCACTGAACAGTTGCTCAGCATGATGCATGTCCTCCTCTGCGGTGAAGGGAATGCACCAAACTCTGATACCCATGTTAACGATGAACCAAGTTCTTCTTCATATTGGTTGGCCACAACAGCAGCAATGGGCAGGAGCTCCTCTGTTACTTGTACTGGACAGCCACCTGCAGCCAATCATTGGGAATTCCAGAGCCTGAATTTTTTTTTTTTTAAAAAGCATGATTTTTTTTTTAGAATGTCTTATCATGAGACTTCAAATTTTACTAATGAAATTATTGTGTGGGCCGCTGAAGAGGAGGTACTGCTGGCCCAATACCACAAGATGGCGCCCTGCTTGAAGTGCGGGCTTCAAGCACGAGAGGGCATCGGAGCGACCGGGAGTGACAGCTGTCACTCATCATCCGTACCAGCTGTCACTCATCCACTACACATCACCACCACCATAAAGGCCGGACTGCAACTCCACCTCCCCCGCTGGCAGCTTCAGCTTCACTGCGGATACACCCCGTTTTTTCATGTGTCGAGACTCAACCCTGCCATACCTCACCACTGTGTGCCCCGGGACCAGCGCCGCCTCCTGCCCGGATCATCGACGGGGAGCCCGCGTGGACAGTGCGCCGGCTCCTGGACGTCTGTCGAAAGGGCCGGGGGTTCCAGTATCTGGTGGACTGGGAGGGTTATGGCCCGAAGAGCGTTCCTGGGTGAAGAGGAGCTTCATCCTGGACCTGGCCCTCCTGGCTGACTTCTACACCCGTCACCCGGACAAGCCTGGTCGGGCGCCAGGAGGCGCCCGTTGAGAGGGGGGTCCTGTTGTGTGGGCCGCTGAAGAGGAGGTACTGCTGGCCCACCACCACAAGATGGCGCCCTGCTTGAAGTGCGGGCTTCAAGCACGAGAGGGCGTCGGAGCGACCGGGAGTGACAGCTGTCCGTACCAGCTGTCACTCATCCACTACACATCACCACCACCATAAAGGCCGGACTGCAACTCCACCTCCCCGCCGAGAAATCAGCTACCATTCAGGTAATTTCTCTGCTAAACTTAACTATAACTAATAGTCTGATCTCGTTTGCAGCCGTTTTCCTGTGACGTGTCCTTATCTGCGGTATTGGCGTTTGGTGTGGACTGCGACGGCTTCGCCTCACACCCCAAACCAGATAAGTGGTTTCACAGGAGCTGTACGAGTGTGTGATTGGAGGTGGAGGTGCTCCCTCCTAACTGAACACTGACTGTGGGATTACTGAGTGTGCAACCTCACACTCATCAATACTGTTTCTGTTCTCTGCCAGCAGTACCGGGTCTGACTGCTGAAGACAGTGGCCACCTGGGGCGCAGGGCTTGGCGGCTCCGGTGTTCTTCAGATCCGTTGGTGGTGGAAGCTGTGTGGGATCCGGCTCTTCTCTCGCCCGACGTCTTCTATCTTCAAGCCTGCCCACACGTCACCTTGTGTATAATTGACATTCCACCGTATTGTTATTGTTTGTACTTCGTTGTGCGATTCACAACATTAAATTGTTACTTTTGGCTTATCCATTGTCCGTCATTAACGCCCCCTGTTGTGGGTCCATGTCACGACACCTTCACAACAGAAATAGATGTACACACCGGGAATTGTGTGAGCATTCCATGAATTCACCACTCTTTCAAGCCCTATTTCACTCAACTGACAGGTCAGTTGAGAAGTACAGTATCTGGTTAGTGGATCATTCATTGAAATTGATTCTTGGTCTTGCAGCTGTACAAGAGCCTGCTTCAGAGGATAGCTGACCCGGTTGTTGACCTCAGGCCAAAGCCTTTCCACTCTATGATTCTTTAAAAGAAAATAAATGTTTGAATTGGTAGCAGTTGAAAAATTAAAACCTGTAACTTTAAAATATTTCTATTTTATTATATTGTTTGCTTGCTTTTTTTTTTAATTTTGTATTTACATATTTTATTCTTAGACCTATATATTTTTGGCATCCAGTGTTGGCAGCAATTAAGAATTTCATTGTGCTGGGAAACATGTTTCCTTACTGTGCATGAAAATAAAAGCTTTGAATCTTGAATCTTGAAGGTTCTGTAATTTTTTATTGAAAACTCACTCTCGTAGATGTAGTCTGGTGGTATGCTGGTCTGCTGGTATCATGTCTAAGCCCTGCAAGCTTTTCTTGCACGTACAAACACAAGAAGAATTCTCTCCCGTGGTCGACCCTAACTTGATCCCAGAGGCCATACTTGATCACTGCAGGTCTGCAATAAAATTGTGTAACAAACAAAACAAGAACAATTAGAAAGTAGAAAAAAGTATGCCGTTGACCTTCACCTTGTGTGTGTGGGTGATATGTGTGTGTGTGTACAAGGAAGCACATCCTCTTGTGACCTTAACGATGTGTACAGCAATGCTGAAACTGTAGATAACAATGGGTAACATATGTATTTATTTACCTGTAAACATCCTCATATATCACCAAGTTGTTTTTCACTGGCATGTGCTTTTTGATACTATTTTATTAGTGTGTCCATCTACTGCCAAAACATGGGTCACACCAAACATGCCCAACTTTTCGTTCTGATCCATGTGAAATTTTTGACCCATATACTCGACTTGATATGGGACAGGATTCAGATTCCGGGCACCCTTAAAAGAAAAGAAAATGTTATTTTTTATTAGGCTTTTCCTCATTAATAGCTTAGTGGCAGACCTCATTAACTGCCACTGGTCTGATGCCACAATGGTCCAGAGCCAATAGTTTGCCCAGAGTAAGACTAAAACGGTGTGATGCCACATATACACTACATATTTGTTACAAAATATTCTGTGGTATCGCCATCATAAAAACATAAAAAAGAGGTTTAGTGACTAGCAGGGTCCCAGCAGGCATGAAAACTGAAATCTAACATATTATTTAACCTTGACCTTTTATTTAACCAGGAAAGTCCCACTGAGATTAAGAATCTCTTTCAGGGGAGTCCTAGCCCCAATGGGGAACCTATTGTACATGTTTTTAGTGATAGGGAAAACCTACGCAAACATGGGGAGAACATGCAAACTCTACACAGAAGGGCCCCGACCACCGGTCCAGGAATGAAACCCTCTTGCTGTGAGGCAAGAGTGCTAACCACTGTTCCACCAAGCCCCAAGCCTTGAGCTCAGGTGCAGATTATGTATGCCAACTGTTATTTTAAAATTAAACTTAATGCCAATTTAAGGTAAGTTCACACACGTGGTCAAGTGGTTGACATCTGCAGAACAATCTTGGTTATTCCTAATTTGCATATTTAATAGTTGAGTTAGAACCTGGTTAGCATGTCAACGACCAAGGACAAGGCTCACAAACTCGGCTAACCACCCCGGTGTCATGATTTTTTCAGTTTTATAATATTTCATTGGTCACACCTCTGACGGAGAGTGTAAATGCGAGAGAGATGACCCACTCCGCTAGAATATCAGACTCACAATTTGATATCAGTCAATAAGCAGCATTTGCCAGACACTCAAATAATATTTTAATCATTATAGCTGTCACTGTTAACAAATTCTTGCTCCACTTACCTCACGTTGCAGGTCATGATAGGGCTGATGAATATTTTTTAAGATTTTCCCAACCCGACCTTCTCCCGCCCGCACACCTTTGGAAGACAAATACCTTACAGACTACGTCTGTCTTTATGTCTGTAAATACTTTACAGACATAAAGACATGGATGACCTCTAATTTCCTGCTTTTAAACTCAGATAAAACTGAAGTTATTGTACTTGGCCCCACAAATCTTAGAAACATGGTGTCTAACCAGATTCCTTACTCTGGATGGCATTACCCTGACCTCTAGTAATACTGTGAGAAATCTTGGAGTCATTTTTGATCAGGATATGTCATTCAAAGCGCATATTAAACAAATATGTAGGACTGCTTTTTTGCATTTATGCAATATCTCTAAAATTAGAAAGGTCTTGTCTCAGAGTGATGCTGAAAAACTAATTCATGCATTTATTTCCTCTAGGCTGGACTATTGTAATTCATTATTATCAGGTTGTCCTAAAAGTTCCCTGAAAAGCCTTCAGTTAATTCAAACATGCTGCAGCTAAAGTACTAACGGGGACTAGAAGGAGGAGAGCATATCTCACCCATACTGGCCTCTCTTCATTGGCTTCCTGTTAATTCTAGAATAGCATTTAAAATTCTTCTTCTTACTTATAAGGTTTTGAATAATCAGGTCCCATCTTATCTTAGGGACCTCGTAGTACCATATCACCCCAATAGAGCGCTTCGCTCTCAGACTGCAGGCTTACTTGTAGTTCCTAGGGTTTGTAAGAGTAGAATGGGAGGCAGAGCCTTCAGCTTTCAGGCTCCTCTCCTGTGGAACCAGCTCCCAATTCAGATCAGGGAGACAGACACCCTCTCTACTTTTAAGATTAGGCTTAAAACTTTCCTTTTGCTAAAGCTTATAGTTAGGGCTGGAATCAGGTGACCCTGAACCATCCCTTAGTTATGCTGCTATAGACTTAGACTGCTGGGGGGTTCCCATGATGCACTGTTTCTTTCTCTTTTTGCTCTGTATGCACCACTCTGCATTTAATCATTAGTGATCGATCTCTGCTCCCCTCCACAGCATGTCTTTTTCCTGGTTCTCTCCCTCAGCCCCAACCAGTCCCAGCAGAAGACTGCCCTCCCTGAGTCTGGTTCTGCTGGAGGTTTCTTCCTGTTAAAGGGAGTTTTTCCTTCCCACTGTAGCCAAGTGCTTGCTCACAGGGGGTCGTTTTGACCGTTGGGGTTTTACATAATTATTGTATGGCCTTGCCTTACAATATAAAGCACCTTGGGGCAACTGTTTGTTGTGATTTGGTGCTATATAAAAAAAATTGATCGATTGATTGATTGATTCTAAGCCAACACTGGAAAGGGCACAGACAAAATATTATTTTTTCCAGTAGTCCTGGAGACTTGGCAATGACACCAACGACATGTACGTATATCAGAAGTCCAAAAAATTTGTACAGATCTTCCATTTCAATGCCTGTCCAGTTGAATGTTGTTGTGTTGTTGTGTTTCTTTTTATTCACCTCTTTTTGCTCTGTATGCACCACTCTGCATTTAATCATTAGTGATTGATCTCTGCTCTCTTCCACAGCATGTCTTTTTCCTGATTCTCTTCCCTCAGCCCCAACCAGTCCCAGCAGAAGACTGCCCCTCCCTGAGCCTGGTTCTGCTGGAGGTTTACTTCCTGTTAAAAGGGAGTTTTTCCTTCCCCACTGTCGCCAAGTGCTTGCTCATAGGGGGTCATTTTGACCGTTGGGGTTTTTCTGTAATTATTGTATGGCTTTTGCCTTACAATATAAAGCGCCTTGGGGCAACTGTTTGTTGTGATTTGGCATGATATAAATAAAATTGATTTGATTTGATTTGTATTTCCCCTAATGCCTTGTTTTTTGCAGCAATTTTATTCTTGTTGGTGCAAATTGTTCTAATAGTGTCAGTTGCAAAAAACAAAAGAAAAAGGTGTTTAGGACTTTGGGTGGAAAGTGTATCAACTGGACTCCTGGTGTTCTCCGAGGTTGAAATCTACTTACTGCTGGAGTGGTGTCTGCATCCTCCTCCGTGTTTAGCAGTCAGCGTTGTGGCATGTCTCTGCTGCGCGTCCGAGTGGAGATCAAGATCTGGAACCAGAAGCGTGCACTCTGACCCTCTGTTCAGATCTCCGTGCACATGTTGGTGGATCCACCTGCTATGGTTGCTCCTCCAGATCAAAATAGAGATCATCTCTTTCAGCACCAGAATCCTCACTGTTTGTTTCAGACTCTGATGCTCCATCTTTTTTCCAGTTCAAAAAATAACTGAAGCACTTGCTCCACATTCATAAAACACCAAATTTTTTTTATAAAAGCCCCAAACAACAAAAAAATTAACCACACATGCTTTCCACCTGTAATAAAGAGAAAGTGACTACACAATCAGACCCACGTGGGGTGGGTGGGCTGTGATCAAACACACGTGGGGTTAGTGAACACATGTGGGTTTAGTGACTTCTGATTTGTGGAAAAGTCACGAGCCAGCCAACCAATGAGGAAGAAGGAATCACATTTCTTCCCACCACTGTTGCTGCTGCAGTAGAGAAGGAAATTATCCTTTTTGGCTGTATGTGTGTACATAAACACGCAGCGAAAAATGACAATAATATTCATGAAAACGCATGGCGTAAGAATACTCATAAGTCGAGTTATAATAGGCCTATTAACAAAATTTAAAAAGTGCTATAAAGGTTGAAGTCTCCAACGTTCAACATGCATTTAAAGGGAGCCACAGAGTGCAGCAGATTGAATGTTACATCCGCTTAATTAGGTCATGTGACTTTTTACACGAAGATGCGTCATTTGACTCCAGAGGGTTAAGAGGAACAATGTGGGCTCCATACTGGCCGTGGAACAACCAACTAGCTCTTCACTCTCACAAAGATCCTGAAGGAGCCTGGCAGCAATTCCATCTAGTCTACATGTGTTTTCTGGACGTGGAGAAGATGTATGATCAGGTACCGCGGGAGATACTGTGGGAGGTGCTGCAGAAATATGGAGTGAGGGGGTCCCTTCTTAGGGCCATCCAATCTCTGTATTCACAAAGTGAGCACTGTATTCAGGTTCGCTGCAGGATTTCAAGTACCTCGGGGTCTTGTTCATGAGTGAGGAGACAATGGAGTGCAAGACTATAGAATTGGTGTAGCAGGGACTACTGTACTTTTATGCCGTAAAGGGAGGTGAACCAAAATGCGAAGTTCTCAATCTACTGGTCAGTTTTCATTCCTCCTTTCACCTATGGTCATGAGGGTTGCATCATGAGAGAAAGAACTAGATCACAGGTATAAGTGGTTGAAAAGGGTTTCCTCAGGAGGGTGGCTGGTGTCTCCCTTAGAGAGAAGGTGAGAAGCTCAGCCATCTGTTAGGAGCTTGAACTAGAGCTACTGCTCCTTTACGTTGAAAGGAGTTAGTTAGCTGAGGTGGTTTGGGCATCTGATAAGGATGCCCCCTGAGAACCTCCCTAGGGAGATGTTCCAGACATGTCCAGCTCAGCTAGGAGGAGACCCTGGGAAAGACCCAGGACCAGGGAGTGAGATTATATCACCACACTGTTCTGGGAACACCTCATTATCCCAAAGTCAGAGGTGGTTAATGTGGCTCGGGAAAGGGAAGTTTGGGATCCCCTGCTGGAGCTGTTGCCACTGCGACCCAGTCCCAGTTAAGCGGATGAAGATGAGTGATGATGATGATGATATGTTTTTCCCTATTAAATGATGCCACTCCTTTTCACAAAAAATGCATCCATGATGTTCATTCAGATTTCAGACATGACAGAGAAACAACCTGTCACCCTTTGAGATTCTGTTTTGACGACCTCCTCAGACAGGGCTCCATCCCAGGGTGTTGACAGGGGAAGACATTGTGTTTGTTGATCATAATCTTATGTGCATCAAGCTTTCACAAGTTTTTTCTGTATGCAGGTCTTGTGTGAAGGAAGCTTATGATCATCAATGGATTTGCCCTTTCCAAGTTCAGTTAACAACACACACTGCCATCAAGGTCGCAGAAAGGTCCACATGCAAACACGCAACTGGTCCCTGTTCCTGATTCCTTTCCCCCAACAACCTAAAAGGACTTGATCAACCCCATCCCATCAACC
Source organism: Thalassophryne amazonica (assembly GCF_902500255.1). Taxonomy (NCBI): domain Eukaryota; kingdom Metazoa; phylum Chordata; class Actinopteri; order Batrachoidiformes; family Batrachoididae; genus Thalassophryne; species Thalassophryne amazonica. Next base: position 95,398,470 of record NC_047113.1, on the reverse strand, counting down.
ATGACTCTTTTTTGTATTGATGATGTTTTGTCTTTTTGAAACTTGTTCATGATGTTTTATTTGAAACCAGATGATGATGTAATGATGTTGATGATTTTATCAGTGCTTTCTTTTGTGATGTTATTGGAATGTTTTGATTTCTTTTAAGAGTGTAATTGTTTTGTTTTATAAATTTGACTCATTTGTGTGATCAAATTTGATCAAAAGGGTGGGAATGCAGTGTCAAAATTATTCATTTAATGTCTTACACATAGCCTGCCTAAAACTTTGCATTCTAAACTCTATTCATTGTCTTTATGTAACATTGCAGCTTTGCAGCTGCACTGATAAAACTCACCGTCTCTTCTCCAAGGCCAAAAACTGTGATAACATTCACTATTCAGTGAGAGTTTTCATGGGAAACTCAAAGTTTCATTTTACTGTAAAATGTGTACGTGTCTGTTTGCTGTGCCCCCACCTTTCTCTGAATGTACCAAAGACCTCCTTAGAAATGCTGTGTTCAAACACACATATATTCAAAATCCTGCTGCTCAGATTTTTGACTATTGCGTGTGTCTTCGAGGCCTCAAATTAAAAGCCTGTTATTTTAATTTGCCAATTTGTTGACTTTATTTCCACAAATAGTCTCAGCATGCAGGGCCAACTGGAAACGCTGGGCCAGCAGATGTGGAAATGATAAGAGTACAATGGTTCATTTATGTCATGTCATGACTGTACATCTATGACTATGGGTCATCTACAGAGGAACAGATGGTTCATACATGTCTGCTCAATGAGAGGGATTGAATAAATTGCATTGTTTTTTAAGGTGTGTGATTTTTATTTTTTTTTCTCCGCAGCAGAGGCGCAATGTGGTGGAATATGTTCCAGCTCTTTTTTTTTTTCTTCTCCACAATAGCGGCATGATGTGGTGCAACATGTTTCAGCTGCTCTCACTGTGTTCTGCACGCACATGAGCATGCACAAAACTGTTGCCGGTGTATTGTGCACACCTGTCTGACTATGCATCCCTCATGACAGCAGGTGGAATGTTTCATGGTTCCCCATTTCGTTTTTGGTTGACAGATTTTTTTTTCCAGTTTCTTCGTCTTTTGTGATATGTGTGAAGGGGCCCTTACATTACAACCCCAGTTCCAATGAAGTTGGGACATTGTGAAAAATTTAAATAAAAACAGAATACAATGATTTACAAATCCTCTTCAGCCTATATTCAATCGAATACACCACAAAGACAAGATATTTAATGTTCAAACTGATAAACTTTATGGTTTTTGTGCAAATATTGGTTCATTTTGAAATGGATGCCTGCAACACATTTCAAAAAAGCTAGGACAGTGGTATGTTTAAAACTGTGTTACATCACCTTTCCTTCTAACAACACTCAATAAGCATTTGGGAACTTAGGACACTAATTGTTGAAGGTTTGTAGGTGGGATTCTTTCTCATACTTGCTTTATGTACGACTTCAGTTGTTCAAATGTCTGGGGTCTCTGTTGTCGTATTTTGAGCTTCATAATGCACCACACCTTTTCAATGGCCGACAGGTCTGGACTGCAGGCAGGCCAGTCTAGTACCCGCACTCTTTTACTACGAAGCCATGCTGTCGTAACACGTGCAAATGTGGCTTGGCATTGTCTTGCTGAAATAAGCAGGGACATCCCTGAAAAAGACGTTGCTTGGATGGCAGCATGTGTTGCTCCAAAACCTGGATGTATCTTTCTGCATTGATGGTGCCATCACAGATGTGCAAGTTGCCCAAGCCAAAGGCACTAACACACCTCATACCATCATAGATGCTGACTTTTGAACTTAGCGCTGGTAACAATCTGGATGGTCATTTCCCTCTTTTGTCGAGAGGACACGGCATCCATGCTTTCCAAAATAATTTGAAATGTGGACGTTGCTTGGATGGCAGCATGTGTTGCTCCCAAACCTGGATGTATCTTTCAGCACTGATGGTGCCATCACAGATGTGCAAGTTGCCCATGCCAAGGGCACTAACACACCCCATACCATCATAGATGCTGACTTTTGAACTTAGCACTGGTAACAATCGGGATGGTCTTTTTCCTCTTTTGTCCAGTGGACACGACATCCATGCTTTCCAAAAAATCATTTGAAATATGAACTCATCAGAGCACAGCACACTTTTCCACTTTGCGTCTGTCCATTTCAAATGAGCTCGGGCCCAGAGAAGGCGGCGGCATTTCTGGATGTTGTTGATGTATGGCTTTCGCTTTGCATGGTAGAGTTTTAACTTGCACTTGTAGACATAGCGATGAACTGTGTTAACTGGCAATGGTTTTCTGAAGTGTCCCTGAGCCTATGCGGTAAGATCCTTTACACAATGATGTTGGTTTTTAATGCAGTCCCACCTGAGGGATTGAAGGTCACAGGCATTCAGTGTTGGTTTTCGGCCTTGCCGCATACATATAGAAAGTTCCCCAGATTCTCTGAATTTTTGATTATATTATGGACTGTAGATGATGGAATACCTAAATTCCGTGCAATTGAACATTGAGAAACATTGTTCTTAAACTGCTGGACTATTTTTTCATGCAGTTGTTCACAAAGTGGTGATCCTCACCCTATCTTTTCTTGTGAACAGCTGAGACTTTTGGGGATGCTCCTTTTATACCTTATCATGAGTATCCTCAGTTCCCAAACACTTATTGAGTGTTGTTGGAAGGAAAGGTGATGCAACACAGTGGTAAACATACCACTGTTCCAACTTTTTTGAAACATGTTGCAGGCATCCATTTCAAAATGAGCAAATATTTGCACAAAAACAATAAAGTTTATCAGTTTGAACATTAAATATCATCTTTGTGGTGTATTCAGTTCAATATAGGTTGATAGGATTGCAAATCATATTCTGTTTTTATTTACATTTTACACAAGATCCCAACTTCATTGGAATTAGGATTGTACATTATCACACTGAGCTGTGACAGCTTATAAACTGAATCCGCGAGGGTGTTCACAGAATTTTGAGCAACGTTTGCACACTTTTGCCATACCCTTCACTGAGTTACAGGACAGTGTCTGTGTGTCGCTTTATTTTTGAACCAAAACATTTGTGCAACAAGCTTCCACACCAAATAGTCAGGTGAGCATCTTATACCCCTCTCCATGTTGTCTCAGCAACTCAGAATGTGCGCAACATGTGAGACAACTTGTGAGGGGTTTGACACACACTTTTCCTTTAATATGATCACAGAGGAACAGTACATCTGGAAGTGGACAGGTGACTCAAGCAGCCTCCAGCCACCTAGCTCTGCAACCAGGCTAACAGACACCCACCATGCACACGTCAGTAAGCTGAACACATCCTCTCTGGCCATGGAGGAGTTATACCATCCAATGGAACTATGTTTTATGTGTGGCCTGGCTGTGGACGAGCGTCAGCCTGCTGGACCTTTCCTGTCCCGTCACAAAGGAGCCGCACAAATTAGATTTTTAGTGTCTTTCTATTATTTATCTATTTTTCTGAGGAATGCAGCATTAAACATGTTTAATGCTGCCAGGCCTACAATGACCCCCGTGCATGCAGGGACAGTGGAATACACCTGTGTATGGGGTGATACAAATGTATTATTTTTATTTTCATTGTTTGTTTGTGGACGTTGAGAGACACAGCTCCTGGACATCAATCTGCAACTCAGTGAGTGGCTGGCCACGGTTTTTTCTTGTATTTTTTGAAATTATTTATTTATTTATTTACTTATTTATTTATGTATTATTCTTTTATTAATTGTTTTAATTTATTTTATTATTGTCTACAGTGCATTTTCTTCTGTGCCTAAAGTTTGGGAACTTTCACAGCCTCTTTCACATAACAACAATGTAATAGTCCACAGCCGTCTTAAGCACTGTGTGCATAAATGTCATAATTTCAGCCATGCAGTGGGACAGTAACATAGTGATTAGCAATGATGAATAACAGCAAGAAGGTCATGGGATTTCTTTCTGCCCTTTCTGTGTGGAGTTTGCATGTTCTCCCTGTGTCTGTGTGGGTTTCCTCCAGGCACTCTGGTTTCCTCCAACAATCAAAAAAAACAAACAAACAAACAAAAAAAAAAAACAATGTGCTTATTAGGGTTTGCTCCTTTCTTTGCCCCTGACTTAGGCAGTGTTTTGTAAATAAGTGCTGGGTTGAAAAGATCAATTGACCAATTTGAAATTGATTCTCATTTTCATTCCCATAGATCAATTTACACATCCAAAGATTGATTAAAAAATAATAATATATACAGTACCTACTTCTCCCCAGTGTTGGAACAGCGGCTGCAAAAAATGTTGCTGCAGTTGGGCCGTTGCGCTGTTACATATAATATACATATATTATAACATATAATTATATATGTTATAATCTAGGACAGAATATATATATATATATATATCCATCCATCCATTTTCTTCCGCTTTATCCGGAGTCCGGTCGTGGGGGCAGCAGCTCAAGCAAAGCCGCCCAGACCTCCCGATCCACACACATTTCCCCCAGCTCATCCGTGGGAACCCCAAGGTGTTCCAAAGCCAGCCGAGAGACATAGGCCCTCCAGTGTGTCCTGGGTCTTCCCCAGGCCTCCTCCCGATGGGACGTGCCCGGAACACCACTCCAGCGAGGTGTCCATGGGGCATCCGGAAAAGATGCCCGAGTCACCTCAACTGGCTTCTTTCGACATGGAGGAGCAGCGGCTCGACTCCGAGCTCCTCACCCTATCTCTAAGGGAGCACCCAGCCACCCTGCGGAGGAAACTCATCTCGCTGCTTGTACTTGCGATCTCGTTCTTTCGGTCATGAGCCAAATCTCATGACCATAGGCGAGGATCGGAAAATAGATTGATCGGTAAATCGAGAACTTTGCCCCCCTATTCAGCTCTCTTTTAACCACAACAGTCCGATACAGCGACCGCATCACTGCAGATGCTGCACCGATCCGGTCTATTGATCTCACGCTCCATCAAGACCCCGAGATACTAAACTCCTCCACTTTAGGCAAGGACACTCCACCAACCTGAAGAGGGCAAAGCACCTTTTTCGGTCGAGAACCATGGACTCGGATTTGGAGGTGCTGATTTTCATCTCGGACGCTTCAAACTCGGCTGCAAACTGCCTCAGTGCACGCTGAAGGTCCTGATTTGACGAAGCCAACAGAACCACATCGTCCACAAACAGCAGAGACGAGATTCTGTGGTTCCCAAACCAGACCCCCTCTACACCCTGGCTGTGCCTAGAAATTCTGTCCATAAAGATAATGAACAGAACCGGTGACAAAGGGCAGCCCTGGTGGAGGCACTGGAAGCAGGAGCTAAGTTCGCATTGCCAGTATATATATATATATATATATATATATATATATATATATATATATATATATATATATATATATATATATATATAGTTTAGTGGACTGAGCTATGCCCTTTGACATCTTTGTTAGTTTTTGATATAAGAAGGCTTAATGAAATCGGCTGTGGCCCAAACAAATGGAGTTTTCAAAAATAATAATAATATAATTTATTAATTATATAGCGCCAAATCACGAGTAATTGCCTCAAGGCGCTTCACAAGCATTTAAAAGCAGAATAAAATGAAATAAGATTAAAATGCTATAACAATTTAAGCATAAAAATTAAAGAAGTAAAATAAATAAAACGTATAAAAAAAAGAAAGACAATAAAATTCTAATGATAAAACAGGGAGAAGAGATGTGTCTTCAACCTGGCTTTAAAAGTCTCCACGGAGTCCGACTGTTGTATTTGTGCAGGCAGATCATTCCACAGAGCTGGAGCGCGGTGATAAAAAGCTCTCTAACCCGCTGACCTTTTCTTCACCCTCGGGACACACAATAGTCCTGCACCCTGTGAACGCAGAGCCCTTGCCGGCACATAGGACTCAACCAGGCCGGCCAGATAGGGGGTGCCCGTCCATGAACAATTTTATAGGCCAATAGTAATACCTTAAACTCCGATCTCAAGGAGACTGGAAGCCAGTGAAGGGATTCCAGAACCGGCGTAATATGATCAAACCTTCTGCTTCGCGTCAGAAGTCTGGCAGCAGCATTTTGAACCAGCTGAAGACCCCTGATGCTGGACTGTGGTAAACCAGAAAACAAAGCATTACAATAGTCCAATCTAGAAGAGACAAATGCATGAACCAGAGTCTCAGCATCAGCCATAGACAGGATGGGACGAATCTTTGCTATATTTCTTAAATGAAAGAAAGCAGTCCTCGTAATGTCCCTAATGTGGAGGTCAAAGGACAATGTACGATCAAAAATTACCCCAAGGTTCCTCACTTTGTCAGTATGATGTATAACACATGAACCCAGGCTAAGCACCAGCTGATCAAATTGATGCCGATGTCTTGCTGGACCAAGAACCATCATTTCAGTCTTATCAGAGTTCAAATGTAGAAAGTTGCTAGACATCCAACTTCTCACTGCTGCAAGACAGTCCTGTAAAGATTTTATGTGGACAGGATTTCCAGCAGCTATCGGCATATACAACTGAGTATCATCAGCATAGCAATGAAAAGCAACCCCAAAATGCCACAAAATGTTCCCAAGAGGTGCCATATACAGGGAAAAAAGCAGGGGACCCAGAACGGATCCCTGCGGAACCCTGAACTTCATGCCCTTAAAGTCAGAGGTAGTGTCGTTGCACAAAACACAGTGGAAATGACCAGATAAATAAGACGTCAGCCACGTAAGAGCAGTTCCAGTAATCCCGAAACAGTTGTGTCAAACTGTGTCAAACGCAGCACTGAGATCCAACAACACCAATACTGTAGTAGTGTCCGAGTCCATTGCTCGCAGAAGAACATTAACTACTTTAATAAGTGCTGTTTCTGTGGAGTGATGTCTTCTAAAAGCAGACTGCAGTGGCTCAAAAAGGTCATTCTCAGTAAGATAGTCCACAAGCTGCCGTGAAACAACCTTTTCCAGAATTTTAGAGCAGAATGATAGATTTGATATCGGCCTATAATTTTTTCAATACACCAGGATCAATCAATCAATCAATCAAATTTTTTTTTATATAGCGCCAAATCACAACAAACAGTTGCCCCAAGGTGCTTTATATTGTAAGGCAAGGCCATACAATAATTATGTAAAACCCCAACGGTCAAAACGACCCCCTGTGAGCAAGCACTTGGCTACAGTGGGAAGGAAAAACTCCCTTTTAACAGGAAGAAACCTCCAGCAGAACCAGGCTCAGGGAGGGGCAGTCTTCTGCTGGGACTGGTTGGGGCTGAGGGAGAGAACCAGGAAAAAGACATGCTGTGGAGGGGAGCAGAGATCGATCACTAATGATTAAATGCAGAGTGGTGCATACAGAGCAAAAAGAGAAAGAACCAGTGCATCATGGGAACCCCCAGCAGTCTAAGTCTATAGCAGCATAACTAAGGGATGGTTCAGGGTCACCTGATCCAGCCCTAACTATAAGCTTTAGCAAAAAGGAAAGTTTTAAGCCTAATCTTAAAAGTAGAGAGGGTGTCTGTCTCCCTGATCTGAATTGGGAGCTGGTTCCACAGGAGAGGAGCCTGAAGCTGAAGGCTCTGCCTCCCATTCTACTCTTACAAACCCTAGGAACTACAAGTAAGCCTGCAGTCTGAGAGCGAAATAACTAATGAAAATTACTCAGACAGAACAATCTGAGAGAAAGAGTCTAACCAAATACCGGCATCACTGAAAGCAGCCAAAGATACGATACGTCTTTGGGATGGTTATGAGTAATTTTTTCTCTAATAGTTAAAATTTTGTTAGCAAAGAAAGTCATGAAGTCATTACTAGTTAAAGTTAATGGAATACTCAGCTCAATAGAGCTCTGACTCTTTTGTCAGCCTGGCTACAGTGCTGAAAAGAAACCTGGGGTTGTTCTTATTTTCTTCAATTAGTGATGAGTAGAAAGATGTCCTAGCTTTACGGAGGGCTTTTTTATAGAGCAACAGACTCTTTTTCTAGGCTAAATGAAGATCTTCTAAATTAGTGAGACGCCATTCCTCTCCAACTATGGGTTATCTGCTTTAAGCTGCGAGTTTGTGAGTTATACCACGGAGTCAGGCACTTCTGATTTAAAGCTCTCTTTTTCAGAGGAGCTACAGCATCCAAAGTTGTCTTCAATGAGGATGTAAAACTACTGACGAGATACTCTATCTCACTTACAGAGTTTAGGTAGCTACTCTGCACTGTGTTGGTATATGGCATTAGAGAACATAAAGAAGGAATCATATCCTTAAACCTAGTTACAGCGCTTTCTGAAAGACTTCTAGTGTAATGAACATTATTCCCCACTGCTGGGTAGTCCATCAGAGTAAATGTAAATGTTATAAGAAATGATCAGACAGAAGGGAGTTTTCAGGGAATACTGTTAAGTCTTCTATTTCCATACATAAGTCAGAACAAGATCTAAGATATGATTAAAGTGGTGGGTGGACTCATTTACATTTTGAGCAAAGCCAATAGAGTCTAATAATAGATTAAATGCAGTGTTGAGGCTGTCATTCTCAGCATCTGTGTGGATGTTAAATCGCCCCACTATAATTATCTGAGCTAAGCACTAAGTCAGACAAAGGTCTGAAAATTCACAGAGTAACTCACAGTAACGACCAGGTGGACGATAGATAATAACAAATAAAACTGGTTTTTGGGACTTCCAATTTGGATGGACAAGACTAAGAGTCAAGCTTTCAAATGAATTAAAGCTCTGTCTGGGTTTTTTGATTAATTAATAAGCTGGAATGGAAGATTGCTGCTAATCCTCCGCCTCGGCCCGTGCTACGAGCATTCTGACAGTTAGTGTGACTCGGGCGTGTTGACTCATTTAAACTAACTATTCATCCTGCTGTAACCAGGTTTCTGTAAGGCCGAATAAATCAATATGTGATCAATTATTATATCATTTACCAACAGGGACTTAGAAGAGAGAGACCTAATGTTTAATAGACCACATTTAACTGTTTTAGTCTGTGGTGCAGTTGAAGGTGCTATATTATTTTTTCTTTTTTAATTTTTATGCTTAAATAGATTTTTACTGGTTGTTGGAGGTTCGGGAGCAGGCACCGTCTCTACGGGGATGGGGTAATGAGGGGATGGCAGGGGAGAGAAGCTGCAGAGAGGTGTGTAAGACTACAACTCTGCTTCTGGTCCCAACCCTGGATAGTCACAGTTTGGAGGATTTAAGAAAATTGGCCAGATTTCTAGAAATGAGAGCTGCTCATCCAAAGTGGGATGGGATGCCGTCTCTCCTAACAAGACCAGGTTTTCCCAGAAGCTTTGCCAATTATCTATGAAGCCCACCTCAGGATCAAAATTAGATTTCTTGAGTAGTGGTTTAACCACAGCAGATTTAAACAATTTGGAACAGATCCAGAGTTTATAGAAAGGTTAACAATTTCCAGCACACTCAGCCAAGAATGGGCCAAAGATCCTTAAACAATTTTGTTGGTATAGGATCAAATAAACAGGTTGTGCTTCTAGTAGACATCACGAGTTTTGTCAGCACACCTTGTGAGATACTGTTAAATTCCGTGAATCTAGGTAGCACCTCAGTAGTAGTCCCCAGCTCAGTAGCTGGATACAATGACTGGACCAAAGTATGCTGAGATGTGCTCAACCTATATACTTCTATTTTCTTTTCAAAATAGTCCAGAAAGTTTTGTGTTGAAAAAGGAGAACGGCCAACAGGTGGCTGTCCATGAATAAGAAATGCCACCATATCAAACAAAAACCTTTGAGTTATGCTTGTTTTTGTTTATCAATTCAGAGTAATAGGCCTGCTTCGTAGCCAATAAAGCATGCTTATAATCTAAAATAGCTTCACGCCACGCAAGGTGGAACACCTCTAGTTTGGAACTACGCCATTTCCATTCCAACCCTCTAGCTTTCTGCCTAAGGTCACGGAAATAACTGTTAAACCGAGGTGTCTGTGCCTTGGGAAGGCATGGCCTTAATAGAGGAGGCGCAGTCTTACTCAAGTGTGGTTTTTAGCACTAAATTCAGGCTATTCGCAAGACTGTCTACCGACTGAAAATTCATCAAGTTGAAGTTAAGATTTCTGGTAGTCTCGCTTCGCGTTCAGTCAAAGTTGAAGGTTTAATTCATCGCCGCAATGATAGGCAAGGTTGTTTGCTCCACTAAATGCGGCAGCGTAATTGTAAACCTAATAAGCGAATGGTCAGAGACCACTGATGCAAGAGGCAGGATGTCGATATTTGTGACAGCAAGGCCACGTGCAAGAACCAAATCCAGAGTATTACCACTGATATGCGTTGAACCATGAATGAACTGCCGAAATCCTAGTGCATCCATGATTTCCATAAATGATTTACCGGGGATCAGAGGGCTTATTTATATGAATGTTAAGTCACCAATAATCAAAATGTTGTCTACACTAGTTGAAAGACTAGAGATGAACGCGCCAAATTCATCTAAAAATCAGAATATGGGCCAGGAGGCTATAGACAGGTGACAATATAACATAGCTGATTTCCAGTTTTATGACCTTGACAGTACTTAGCATCATGGGCCATAATGGAGAATCAGATGCTCATATGAATTATATTTATTGTCCCCCAACAGTAATAAAGTAAACCTGGATGTAAATAAAAACAACGCCCCCGCCTTTCCTCACATCACGTGAAATGTGACTAAAAGTGTACTCCGGTGGGCAGGCCTCATTCAGAGGAAGCACAGCTGTGGATTTAAGCCAGGTTTCACATAATCCAAGCATATCCAGACGATGATCCACAATTATGTCATTAACCAGCAATGACTTCAGAGACAATGATCTGATATTAATGAGACCCAAACTAAGGATCTCGGTGGGATCAGCAGATTTTAATGAAGTCATGCAGAAGTTCAGCTCCTCAGCAGCCAGTGATACAGCGTGTTTCAGCGGCTGGAGGAGCTCAGGTGAAACACTGCGTCTGCGAGCCCGCAGACGACAGCACCGGCATAAAAACTCCGCAGCCCGGCGAGAGGCAGCAGCAGGAATGCTGCAGCAAAAACGGGCATAGCTTTAAAGGAGCCGATCCGGTCATCAGAGGTGACCAGTCCAGGAACAACAGGATGAATCCAGCAGCCTCTCATGCACAGCGCGCCGCTCCCACGCCCAAAAATATTGTTCATCCCCAGGTGGCGAGGATCAGACCCTCTAGTGAAGGCTGCCAGGTAGAACCTTAAATTTCACCAATGCACGCCTCCGCTTTCCGCACCTTCTCTAAAGCGCCTCCTCCGGAGAGGAGTGCAAGGAAAACAGAGCAGGTGCAGCGGGACCTCCGCAAGCACAGGTGGCCAGAGCAGGGCGGGGCCCTCCCAGCCCAGACCCAGACGACAGCAGCAGCTCATAAAGAACATTAATGTCCAAGAGAGACTGACGATTATACACAAGCAAGGCAGAGATGTCCCGGCAGAAACACAGAGCAAAAACACAGCAACAATACAAAACTCGACGAGCGGGTAAAGACAGGGCTGACGGCATGCCAACACACAGGCGCAATCTTGCCTAAGGTAAATAAGTAAATTAATTAAAAAAATTCCCCAAGTCGTTACTTTTAAACTATTCATACTCCATGCTTGAATTTGCCTTAGTTATTCTTTGCTATAAGGAGGTGTATTTATTGTCTAACATAATTGGCCTACAGCTGCATATTTTCCAAGATCTAGTGATTGAATATTGCAATTAAAAATATTTTGTGCTTTGGAGCTCATCACATTTTCAAACTGAAACACATTGGAGTTTAGCATTTTCATAAAAATATTGTATTTCAAGGAATTATAAAAGTCCAGTTGACCTGACTCAACCTTGTTGGATACCATGATCTGGATGACTGAGAATCTCCACAGACATAAATAATATTAAACTACACACAACACCACACACACACACACACACAACACACACACACACACAACACACACACACCACACACACACACACACACCACACACACACACACACACACACCCACACACACACACACACAACAGTTTTGCCTACAGTCCAGTCCTTGTGAAAGGGAAGCCTTCAGTCACATTCATATACATTTAATTCCCAATAGTAAGTCAGATAAGATGTTGCCTATCTGTGTGTGCTTTGATAAACATTTGTTGATTCAGCATGTATCTACAGTGGCCACGCAGATCAGTCTGTAAACCAGGCATTTTGGGTGCTTGCCAAGCATTGATAATGCATAACAGAGACAGATTAAAGCCATCCTTGCTGACTGTGAACTCGTCTACAGGAAGGAAGGACTCCCTGTTATCAACAACCAGTGGTCGCCTTTATTCATGGTTTTCAATAACAACAACTAAATGTCAGAAAGGAGGCAGACAAACCTGCACATACAGTGCGCAGCAATGGTCTGGACCACTTAAATCAGGCTTACGCTTTTAAGGTGTGAGGGGAAGAGTGAATGGATATCCAAGCCAAATCTCAGCATGGTACTGGAGCCAGTCTGAGGTTTTTTTTTAACAAACTGGTGTTGACGGTACTGTCTATTGTTTAACACATTTCAGATAGGGGTGCACTAGGGGTGCGTGGATCACAACACTCATGGTTCATGTTTCTGCTCAGTTCACAGTTTAGTAAAATTCTGCAATGTTATATCCTATCACACATATATGCCGGATTGAGGCTGAATGCGTCCGAATTGCATCCGAAGACACATCCGGCCACAATCAGGAAATTTTGACTTGCCGCCCAAAGACCAACGGATGGCAGTCTGTGAGCATCTACATATTTGGTCCCATTCACTCAGCTGTCCAGAGTGTGTTGCACATGTTTAAACACTCTGGACGCCATCGAGATGCCACACACATCTGATGGCAGTCTATATGCAGTTTTTGCATCATCTGATTGCAGTCTACATATTCTGACGGCATCGAAACAGCATCTGAAATGATCTGATCGCAGCTGATTGAGCTCTGAGATCGACTGGTCACAGCAAAGCCTGCCGGCATGTTGTGCCATGGATGTCCACCCCCACTGGACCCCAGTGAGGGAGGGCAAAGGAAATGTTGACATGTATATGGCACACATTCATCATATACAGTGGGTGTGAACAGTGCGCAATCAAACCGAAAGTACTGTGTTCCGCTGATCCTCTCTGTGGTCTCTTGCGCAGTAACGCATCACAACACATGTCCGGCATGGAGCTGAACAGATCTCACCACTGTAATATACATATTATTACTTGCTCACCATCTAAAGACTGTAGACTGTGTGATGTGGAACTGTGTTGCCAGGTAATGACAAGATTATTAAACATGAAACTCACCTCCAACATGGAACCAGGACAGCGCAGAGCACACAGGATCCAAACCACAGCCTGTAGTGAAAAGCATCTCACCAGGTGGTTGTGTGCTGCAAATAACCATGCAAAATTAAATCCCATGTGATAATCCAACCAACATCACGATGTACAGACTTGCATTGTGCTCCTGAAGTAAGCAAAAAAGAAAGAAATTAAAGTTCGCTGGAAATGCTGCATCTGATGCATGGTGTGACACTGCTGCAAACTTTCAACAAAGGTGTCTTATGGCAAGCTAAAAGTGGACACTCTCATTTTGGCTGAACTTCTAGCCAGTTTCTGGGTATTTTGTGTTAGTATGCACCTGCGGCTGACATGCTTGATGAATTCCTGCACAAAAAGTAGTTCCCAGATAATTAGAGATAATTGTGTATCTCGTGTTTTTACGCCTAAATGATCGTAAGTCAATACTTACACTTATCCAACAGCATCTCTTATGTTGGCAAATTCAGCGCCGTTTTGCAAACAATTGGAAACTGGGTCAGGCGAAAGTCATCCGCACATGTCACAGAGCTCAATCTGTGACATGTGCATGACTTTAACCCTTTGGGGTCCGAGGGCATTTTTTGGACAGTTCACTCGCCTGGAATAAATGTTTTATTATTGCTGTTAAAAGCTCACCCTGTATCCCACAATCAAGTAGTATGTCTCTTTTTTTCAGGATATAATGGTGTTTTATATGTGTAATAAAGGTTTATAATCAGAAATAAGAAAGGAAAAATATGGTGGGAAATAATTTTCACATACATTTATTCAAAACACACATCAAACTCTAATAAACAACTATTTGACACTTTTAAAGGTAATTGGGGTCTTGTAGAACAGAATGTACAAAATAAATGTTTCTAACAATCAACACAATGCACATTTTAAACAATATATTCAAAATGGTCTATGCATTTTGTTTGTCTTTATGCCACATCTCAAAGAAATTTCTGTCTGCTATTACACAAAGGCTTATAACACAAACTTTTTTTTTTTTCTTTCCTGGAGTTTGACTCTCTCTTGGAATGTGTTCCTGCACTGTAAACAACCTCTTTTCACAGTTTGAGGCCCTGTTAACACCCCTCCTCCCTCCCTTTCATTTATATGCGTAAATGGCACTTTACAAGCAAGAGTGAGAGAGACTTATTTAACAATATTTCTGGCCAAGTAGTGAGTCATTTCTGCCAGTGACCCTCTTTGGTCAACCACGTGAGGTTGTATGAGGCCTTCTTACGCTGATCACCTTCATTCATATGTGCAACGCTGCGCTTTTACGCATGGAGCCAGCAGCCAGGGGGCTCTTCAAACAGCATTCACATGCCAGAGAGTAACCATTTTTTCTACAAATGATCTTTGGGGTACCATGTGAGACTGCTCTGCCCTACGATGAGATATTGAAAAACCATGTGACAGTGAACCAATTCCAAATGGACACTCACATTGAACACATCATCACACAGCTTCTATGAGAAATACAAAGATGGTGGATGGCTGGCTTGAAAGTCCACAAAGTTAACTTTTCAACAACAAAAAAAGTATGTTTCTATCTCATATCATTAAAAAGTTATTATAATTTTGTAAAACTTGTCCTCAACCATCGTGTATGACGGCGTCGGCCCCAGAGGGTTAAAGTCATGCACATGTCATGATGCGCACGAGCAATCATCAATAAAGAAGTTCATGGTCAATGTTGAGAAGGCAGTCATTTAAATCCTAATGTGACAACCACAATATCAACCTGTTGTAATACGGGGGGATTTATTTACGGGTTCCCCTGGTATATTTAAGCATGACACAGGAGAGGTGCAGGCAGTGGTGTTTTGCCAAATTTGATACGTTTTGCTGAATACTGTGGAAGAGATCATGCTTTTTTAAAATGTTTTTTTCTAGCTACAGATAATTTTCTATACTTTTCTGATATTATGATAACTAGTATAATAATAGTCCTACAAAATAAGATAATATACTTTTACCCTGTCCCTTATACGTAAGTTACTATATATGATAGCAACTTTTAATATAGGGCGGTCACTAGCCCGAAAAACCAAGGTGATGGACTCTTCCCCTAGTCCCTTAAACAAGCGTTCAAAGTAGACCTGCATTGAAATAAATGTGGTCAGATGTCAGAAAGAAATAACTGATATGTATTTATAAGACCCTGTGAATGCAGTAAAGTAAATCTGTAAGCCAAAATTTGTAATTCAGCGGAGAAATCTTCGTTTAAAAATGACAAATTTGCAGCTAAAATTTAGCCCTCCGTGAAAACAGTTTGTACATCTGGATCATTTCCATGACGTCAGGGACAAGACGACGCGCTCGCGCCTTCAGTCCGATCCCGCATTGAAACTGATTTTATCTGTTAGTAATGTTACTGTTATACACATCCTGGTTTCAACATCCAAAAGTAAGCTGCAATGAATGCGAGATACAGCTCTGCATGCTCAGATCAGCGGCAGCATTGACAGCGGGCGCCGTTCTTCCCCAACGCCTCGCTCTCACTGCCTCCGATGCGCTTACTGAGTCTGCGTGCTCGGTAAATGCCGCCGCGGGCCACTCACACCCCCGTGTCTGCTGTGTAGCCGTAGACACGGCTATGTCTACTGAATGGAGGTGCAGCCAACTTGGCACAAGTCCAGAGACTACACTCGCCGTTTTGATGCGGAGCGGCCGGTGACACCTGTTGCTCGCAAGGACAGACTTCTTGCGGCAAAATCCGCAGCGCCGCACATCTCGGTAATCGGAGCTGCAGAGCTCCATGGCCGCTGAGAGAGGTTTATATCTTTTTAATGACTGGATTCTTTGCGGGTCTCGCCTCTGTACCCACGACGGTAACACCGGAGGCGAAAGACCGTAGATTTTCAGTGTGACACCACTCAATCAAACAGGCATATGAAAAGTCCCCAAAAATAATTTTCAAGCACAAATAAAAGAAATGTGTACTCACCAAGTGTACCGCAAGACAATATGAATTTTTAAAAAAGTAGATCCTTCTGTATAAGACAAGAAAAAGTGCAGACGCAAACTGACATAAATCCACAAATTACAGTTGGCGCGCGCAATGCATGCTGGGATAGGGTCTTCTCCCTGATGTCTCGGCAGCGTCCCGGATGTGATGACAGTTTTGTGGAGGGCTAAATTTTAGCTGTAAATTTCTCATTTTTAAATTTCTCCATTGAATGACAGATCTGGGTTTGCAGATTACTTTACTACATTCAGAATCAACAAAAATATAAACGCAACACTTTGGTTTTGCTCCCATTTGTATGAGATGAACTCAAAGATCTAAACTTTTTCCACCTACACAATATCACCATTTCTCTCAAATATTGTTCATAAACCAGTCTAACTCTGTGAAGTGAGCACTTCTCCTTTGCTGAGATAATCCATCCCACCTCACAGGTGTGCCATATCAAGATGCTGATTAGACACCATGATTAGTGCACAGGTGTGCCTTAGACTGCCCACAATAAAAGGCCACTCTGAAAGGTGCAGTTTTATCACACAGCACAATGCCACAGATGTTGCAAGATTTGAGGGGAACATGCAGTTGGCATGCTGACAGCAGGAATGTCAGCCAGAGCTGTTGCTCGTGTATTGAATGTTCATGTCTCTACCATAAGCCGTCTCCAAAGTCGTTTCAGAGAATTGGCAGTACATCCAACCAGCCTCACACCGCAGACCACGTGTAACCACACCAGCCCAGGACCTCCACATCCAGCATGTTTACCTCCAAGATCATCTGAGACAAGCCACTCGGACAGCTGCTGAAACAATCGGTTTGCATAACCAAAGAATTTCTGCACAAACTGTCAGAAACCGTCTCAGGGAAGCTCATCTGCATGCTCGTCGTCCTCATCGGGGTCTCGACTGACTCCAGTTCGTCGTCGTAACCGACTTGAGTGGGCAAATGCTCACATTCGCTGGCGTTTGGCACGTTGGAGGAGGTGTTCTCTCACGGATGATGCGAAGGAGATGTGTTGCACTGCATGAGGGCAAATGGTGGTCACACCAGATACTGACTGGTATCCCCCCCCAATAAACAAAACTGCACCTTTCAGAGTGGCCTTTTTATTGTGGGCAGTCTAAGGCACACCTGTGCACTAATCATGGTGTCTAATCAGCATCTTGATATGGGACACCTGTGAGGTGGGATGGATTATCCTTCAGCAACGGACGAAGTGCTCACTATCACAGATTTAGACTGGTTGTGAACAATATTTGAGGGAAATGGTGATTATTGTGTATGTGGAAAAACTTTTAGATCTTTGAGTTCATCTCATACAAAATGGGAGCAAAACCAAAAGTGTTGCGTTTATATTTTTGTTGAGTATATGTGTAAATATAAGTCGTTTTTTGGTCCAAACTTCTGACTGCATTTATTTCAATGCAGGTCTACTTTAAATATCATGATGGCTAACCTACCATCCCTGGTTCTCAAGACCGGGCACCTAAGTGGCTCTACTCTACTCTTTTCTACTCTTCTATTTTACTCTTCCTTTTTAGATATTTAGATATACCTTATACTAGCATAGCTCCACCTTAGAATTTGAATATAATATATAAGAAATACCTACTGAATTTTCATGCAGACAGTAGCACTAGGGATGCTTGACAAGATCTAGATATCCACCTATAAAAGCTCAGAAAGTAAATTATTGGTGTCTGCAGATGTGAAAATTGCGCCAACAATACTGTCCGATAATGTCACACTTTCAGACAACAGCTCAGTAACTCACTGTAGGTCAGACTGGAGCATGTGTGACTCACCATTCAGACACTGCGGTCAGTGTGTCTGAGGAGATGCATTATGGGAATGTGGTTTTTTATCCCCCAGGTATGCCATACGGGGGATGTAGTGATCAGCATGTCCATCTAACCATCCGTTTGTCCGTCAGTCCTTTTTCACTTGTTAGCATAATATCTCAAGAACCAGTTGACCAATTTCATTTATAGTTAGAATAAGGGTGGACTTGGTTGATCTCCCGACGGCCGACACCAGTCGATTATGGTGACCTTGGGCTCAATTCACGGTCACAGTGAGGACATTCAAGATATTGTCATTACCACCCTACCTAGTGTAATATCTCAGAACCCAGTTGACTAATTCATCCATATTAAGTATAAGCGTGCACTTGGGTGACCTCTCAACACTTTATATTACTGATTTATGGGGAGTCGGGTGATATGTCATCTCCTGATGAGTCTTGTTTTAATGCAATAACTTGAGTAGAAATTTTATTAGTTTTGTTTCACAACTGTGGATGACAACCTGAGCAAATTACACCACAGATTCATGAAGGAATTAATCATGAATGTATCTTGAATCGATATCATCAAACTGCTGCTGGCCTGGTGCTAACAGGCTAATGTTGGCCTTGAATTTATACCTGTGTGTCTGTGTGCATGTGTGTTTGCACAAATAACAGTGCCACTATTAATTTACAAAAAAACAAACAAACAAACAAACAAACAAAACAGAGGTGTTAATTGTTGTGTAGGCAAAACCAATGTGTTCTGTTAAAAAAAAAAAAAAAAGTTGAAGCTGAAGTTGTCTGCCTGCTTCACTGAAGATGATTGCAAAGGATTAAAGAAATATTAAATAGAATATTGTTTATTCCAACATGATTCCGAGACAGTGATTATTATTAATTTCCAGCCCCTGAACTGCATAAGTAGAGCTGCTCTTTAAAACACCACAAATCTCACACAAACTCCAAACTCTCTTCACTCCTGCTTCTCTCACTCAACAACATATATCACTGCACAAGAACTGATCTCTTTACAAACTCAAACACTGAACCATTTCTGCGCTATCACAGAATTTTCTTCATTGGAGGGCTGGTTGTTACAGTGTCTATTGGAAAGCAAAGAAAACACTACAAATAGCTGGATTTTCAGTCAGCTGAAGCCTTTTCCCTGAGCCTTGTGGGCCATAAAGAAATATTTTGTACAGTGCATAAAATATTTTTACAGTGCATCCAGAAAGTATTGACAGGCTGTACTTTTTTCCACATTTTATGTTGCAGCATTATTCCAAAATGGTTACAATTCTACACACAATGCCATATATTGACAATGTAAAAGTTTTTTTTTTTTTTAAGGTTTTTGCAAATTTATTAAAAATAATAACACTAAGAAATCACATGTACATAAGCATTCACAGCCCATGAACCTCAAACTTGAACTCAGGTGCATCCTGTTTACCCTGATCATAATTGAGATGTTTATACACCTTAACTGGAGTCCACATAGGATAAATTCAGTTGACAACACATGATTTGGAAAGGCACACACCTGTCTGCGTACAAAAGCCCGATCTCAATTCTCTTTTGTACCCCTTCCCCTTGGCCCTACCCCTACCCCTATGCCTACCCCCTCAAAACAAGGGGTAAGGCGAAGGGGTATGCCTCTAGCCCTATGAATTGATACACCCCTCCGCCTTATGGGGGGAAAAAACTGCCCATCTCAAACTGCCGTCTTCACTGTTTGTCAACATGGCAACCGAAGCGCAACTTGTTTCAGTAGCCTGTTTGCTCTTTTTATTTTCTTGCAGTAGCAGCGCCAAGGGGGAGCTTGGGGGGGGCTTATGTTTCTGGATGTGTTGATGTATGGCTTTTGCTTTGCATGGTAGAATTATAATTGCACTTGTAGATGTAGTGACTAATGTGTTAACTCACAATGGATTTCTGAAGTGTTCCTGAGCCCACGCTGGTAAGATCCGTTGCACAATGATGTTGGTTTTTAATGCAGTGCCACCTGAGGGATCGAATGGCACGGGCATTGAATGTTGGTTTTCGGCTTTGCCGCTTACGTATAGAAAGTTCTCCCAGATTCTCTGAATCTTCCCATGATATTATGGACTGTAGATGATGGAATCCCTAAATTCCTGCAATTGAACATTGAGGAAGCATTGTTCTTAACTGTTGGACTATTTTTTCACACAGTTGTTCATAAAGTGGTGATCCTCGCCCCATCTTTGCTTGTGACCAGTGAGCCTTTGGGGATGCTCCTTCTATACTCAATCATGACACACCTGTTTCCAAACAGGTGTTCTTTGTCAGGGCGGGCGACTACCCGACATCCATGGTGGCTGGACTCGCAATGCAGACTTCCAGACTTGTAGTTGGAGTTGGAAAAAAACATGGTCTTTATTTCAGGCTTAGGTCGGTGCACAGGTGATCAGTCAGCAGAGCGGAGGTACAAACAGGGTCAGGAAAAAACGCAGCCTTATTCAGGCAGGGTTCAGAAGCACAAGCAAACATGGACATCGGGGATTAGGCAAAAAGCGTAGTCAAAAAAACAGAGCAGAATTCAGAACACACGGCTCTGACAAAACAGGACTGAGAACTAAGGCTGGGATGTGTGCAAAAGCGACAACAAACTAGCAGTGAGCTGTGAGACTGTGATGGTTTAATAAGGAGCAAACAAATTAGGGTGATGTGAGGCAGGTGTGTGGAAGTCTCTAGAAGGGGGTGTGACCGGGGAGGCCAAAGGTTGTGCAGAGTACAAGATAGTGAAGGAAGGAAAGCACAGAATGAGTGAAGTAACAGACAAAGGACACGTGAGCTGGAGAGCGAGAGTGGGAGTGAATGAAAATGCAAAACAGAATCAAGTGTGGGAGACAAGACATGGGGCAGGTTGCAGGGCGTGGAGTGAACATAAGTAACTCGGCATGAGACAAGGAACAAAGACATGATGGGAGGTGCGGAGTGGAAACAAAATGACAAAAAGAAAAACAGAGCTAAAGTGGAAATTATGGTCAGAATATAATGCAACAGCAGGAACCAAAATCAAACATGAGCATGAGAACAAAAGCAAGTAGAACTGAACAGGAAATCAATACAAAAGCAGGATAAAACAGGAAACAGACTAATAAACAGAAATCAAAAACCCAATAAAAAAGTATAACAGCAAACAGATGAAAGCTAAATGATAACAATGAAACACAAATCAGCTGAACAAAACTAGAACAGAACCTGGACAATGGCTAAAGAAAGGAAAGTAACAAGTGATAAGAAAAACATAACAGAATAACACATGGTGAAAATAATACTGAAAAATCAAAGCTGAAGCGGTTTGAAGAACCTCAAAAGGGGAAAAAAAACAAGGGCTTAGTGCCCTGACCCGGCCAAATCCCTGACAGTACCCCCCCCCCCCCCAAAAAGCATCCGTCACGGACGGGACACAACAAAACAAACCGACAGTGGGAGGGCGGTGGGGGAAAACACAAGGAGGAGGGCACACAGAGACCAGGGCAGCAACAAGAGGCCTATATGGCGGGAGACCCCACAGATGACTGTAAACAGGTGCCAGAAGCAGCGGGCATGAAACACTAGTGAGAGGATGGCCATAATGGTAAACCTGGCGTACAGGCATAACAGGGAAACGGCTCTGGCAAGGTCCGGGGGACGACCATGGGGCCCTTTAAAATGTGCAACACCATCAGGAAGCCGATTCCTGGGGACAGTGGACTCAGGATGACGTATAGGGACAGACTCAGGGCTGAAACGTCGGAAAGCACTGACAGACAGATACCGGTGCCTCCAGGCAGAAACCAGAAAATGGGAAGATATAAGTACCAAAGAAATAACCAAGCCCAAAACATCCCAACAACCCAACGAAACCAATATGCTCTCAGCATTCCTAAAACCCCATCCCAGATAACAACCCCCTCCAAGGAGTCAGAGAAGTGGTCAGTCACAGAACACAGGTGAGAACTAAACCTTCCAAATATAATGCTATGGAGAACACCAAAGGATAGCTGAAGGGATGCATTGAAGTGCATAAACCAAAAACATAAAGCTTTCACTGCCCGAGCTATCCCACAAACCATGAGTCGAGATGTTATTATATGTCGTAAAATCCCATATCCAGTTAACCATCTGTCTTAACAGAAACAAAAGCCAGAATCCTAACTGATGCAGATGAGGCCTCACTGAATCATATACCGCAGTAAAGAGGACTGACACAGAGATCTTAAACAAATCATACAGGTGCAAAATCCAGACACATAAAACTGTCCGTTGCCCAATTGTGAGATGAAGAACAAAACCCAAAATATGACAGAACTGAGTTTGAGCTAATCTTAGGAATCATTTCCTTCCAAAAGTACAAATGATAGCTGCCCCTTTCTGATAAGTTCATAACGTGAGCCGAACTGGGAACACGATCCGAAACCCACTGATTGGACTTAAAACAAGCTTGAGTGGAGCTGCATCTCCCAAACTGATAAACTCTTTCGGGGAGTGCCCTGAAGAAACCAACTTGCCTGCAGGTCAGTATGACACATGTGGTAGTTAACAACAGTAACAGAAGCTTACATTTCAAAATGTGACGTGGCATCCTAGGAAATTTCTCCATCAATTTACAAAAACACTCTTTCAGATTCTGGAACGGTGCTTGTGACAGACTAATGACAGACTCATAAGAAAACCGTTTCCGATTGATACATGGCATTGTAAGCAGATTTCTAACAGACTCACTGACAGTGAAACAGAACAGCATAAACCAGACACAAAAAGGAAAATCACTGACCGTCCCATTAATGCTGTCCTCAGAAGTCATTTTCATCAATCAGTCCAATCAATTTTATTTATATAGCGCCAAATCACAACAAACAGTTGCCCTAAGGCGCTTTATATTGTAAGGCAAGGCCATACAATAATTACGTAAAAACCCCAACGGTCAAAACGACCCCCTGTGAGCAAGCACTTGGCGACAGTGGGAAGGAAAAACTCCCTTTTAACAGGAAGAAACCTCCAGCAGAACCAGGCTCAGGGGGGGCAGTCTTCTGCTGGGACTGGTTGGGGCTGAGGGAGAGAACCAGGAAAAAGACATGCTGTGGAGGGGAGCAGAGATCAATCACTAATGATTAAATGCAGAGTGGTGCATACAGAGCAAAAAGAGAAAGAAACACTCAGTGCATCATGAGAACCCCCCAGCAGTCTAAGTTTATAGCAGCATAACTAAGGGATGGTTCAGGGTCACCTGATCCAGCCCTAACTATAAGCTTTAGCAAAAGGAAAGTTTTAAGCCTAATCTTAAAAGTAGAGAGGGTGTCTGTCTCCCTGATCTGAATTGGGAGCTGGTTCCACAGGAGAGGAGCCTGAAAGCTGAAGGCTCTGCCTCCCATTCTACTCTTACAAACCCTAGGAACTACAAGTAAGCCTGCAGTCTGAGAGCGACGCGCTCTATTGGGGTGATATGGTACTATGAGGTCCCTAAGATAAGATGGGACCTGATTATTCAAAACCTTATAAGTAAGAAGAATAATTTTAAATTCTATTCTAGAATTAAAAGGAAGCCAATGAAGAGAGGCCAATATGGGTGAGATATGCTCTCTCCTTCTAGTCCCCGTTAGTACTCTAGCTGCAGCATTTTGAATTAACTGAAGGCTTTTCAGGGAACTTTTAGGACAACCTGATAATAATGAATTACAATAGTCCAGCCTAGAGGAAATAAATGCATGAATTAGTTTTTCAGCATCACTCTGAGGCAAGACCTTTCTAATTTTAGAGATATTGCGTAAATGCAAAAAAAAGCAGTCCTACATATTTGTTTAATATGCGCATTGAATGACATATCCTGATCAAAAATGACTCCAAGATTTCTCACAGTATTACTAGAGGTCAGGGTAATGCCATCCAGAGTGGGGCCAAGTACAATAACTTCAGTTTTATCTGAGTTTAAAAGCAAGAAATTAGAGGTCATCCATGTCTTTATGTCTGTAAGACAATCCTGCAGTTTAGCTAATTGGTGTGTGTCCTCTGGCTTCATGGATAGATAAAGCTGGGTATCATCTGCGTAACAATGAAAATGTAAGCAATGCCGTCTAATAATACTAAGGGAAGTATTTATAAAGTGAATAAAATTGGTCCTAGCACAGAACCTTGTGGAACTCCATAATTAACCTTAGTCTGTGAAGAAGATTCCCCATTTACATGCACAAATTGTAATCTATTGGATAAATATGATTCAAACCACCGCAGCGCAGTGCCTTTAATACCTATGGAATGCTCTAATCTCTGTAATAAAATTTTATGGTCAACAGTATCAAAAGCAGCACTGAGGTCTAACAGAACAAGCACAGAGATGAGTCCACTGTCTGAGGCCATAAGAAGATCATTTGTAACCTTCACTAATGCTGTTTCTGTACTATGATGAATTCTAAAACCTGACTGAAACTCTTCAAATAGACCATTCCTCTGCAGATGATCAGTTAGCTGTTTTACAACTACCCTTACAAGAATTTTTGAGAGAAAAGGAAGGTTGGAGATTGGCCTATAATTAGCTAAGATAGCTGGGTCAAGTGATGGCTTTTTAAGAGAGAAAGAGTCTAACCAAATACCGGCATCACTGAAAGCAGCCAAAGATAACGATACGTCTTTGGGATGGTTATGAGTAATTTTTTCTCTAATAGTTAAAATTTTATTAGCAAAGAAAGTCATGAAGTCATTACTAGTTAAAGTTAAAGGAATACTCGGCTCAATAGAGCTCTGACTCTTTGTCAGCCTGGCTACAGTGCTGAAAAGAAACCTTATTTTCTTCAATTAGTGATGAGTAGTAAGATGTCCTAGCTTTACGGAGGGCTTTTTTTATAGAGCAACAGACTCTTTTTCCAGGCTAAGTGAAGATCTAAATTAGTGAGACACCATTTCCTCTCCAACTTACGGGTTATCTGCTTTAAGCTGCGAGTTTGTGAGTTATACCACGGAGTCAGGCACTTCTGATTTAAATCTCTCTTTTTCAGAGGAGCTACAGCATCCAAAGTTGTCTTCAATGAGGATGTAAAACTATTGACGAGATACTCTATCTCACTTACAGAGTTTAGGTAGCTACTCTGCACTGTGTTGGTATATGGCATTAGAGAACATAAAGAAGGAATCATATCCTTAAACCTAGTTACAACACTTTCTGAAAGACTTCTAGTGTAATGAAACTTATTCCTCACTGCTGGGTAGTCCATCAGAGTAAATGTAAATGTTATTAAGAAATGAGAAATAAGAAATTTTCCAGGTGAACTCAGACGAAGGAGCCGGCTGTAGAGGCTCTGGGTCAGCAGCATGGTGCAAGCGTGGACCCCCCTCTACAGCCACCGCTGGTATGTTCACCCCAGAGCGTGAAGAGGTGGAGCTAACGAATGCCGGTGAAGGAGTTAATCCAGGTGATTTCCGCGGTGTCGTGGGTGTGGCTTGAAGCAAGCGCTTCAAGGAGGGCTGAGAAAGCAGTTCTGATGATGTCATTGTTGTTGTAGAGCTTCGCAGTGCGTACTCCGACGACGCCGCCTCCATCGTGTGCGCTGAAGCAGAACTGATGATAGTGCTCGTCGTCATGGTACTCACAGAAACCTTGATCAGAGGAGCGGAAGAGATCTGAGCAGACTGAGTGAACGTTGAGGGCATAACTGCCGGCTCAATAGGCACCATTGCTGAGTCACCTAGCTCGCGCGCCGCGATTAGCGGCAGCGACGTGAAATTTCCTGATGGCTTGATGGTCAGGTCAGGAGCAGGAAGCGGAACCGTTGGTTCTGGAGAACTTTCCACCATCAAGGGTTCAGGCAACGTTGGAGCTTCCTAGTGACATGGCGTACAGCTTGTTGGAGCCGGCAGCAGCTGATATGGCTGTAGCTTGCGTGGAAAGGGAACGGGAGGGGAAAGAGGAGACGCCGATTTCGGTGTGGAATTCAGCTGTGAAGTCAGTCCTCCAGTCTGGGGCTATTCTGTCGGTTCCTGAACTGTGGAGCGCCGCAGAGCTGGAACAGGAGGTGCTCTCAACCTTGGGGGCGCTGGGACCGGCGCTATGTGGAGCGACTGAGCTGTGGAACCAGCGACCAGGACGTACAGTCCCGCTGGATCTGGCGCTGTCAATGTGGACATCACTTGTTCTCTCCATGGTGCTGGTTTTGGAGGCATCTGGAACGTGACTGGATCATCCGACTGCATGGCCGGGACTGAAGACAGAAGGTAAGCAGTTTTCTTTGGCGTGATGTCGTACCAGGGTGGAGCGAGGGCGGCGTCTGAGAGAGTTATGATGCGCAGCTCCTCACAGCAGGTGGTAGTAATGTCAGACTCAACCAAAAAGTCCATCGGGTCTTCAATGCATGGAGGCACCCAACCCTGCTGGAACTGCATCTTGATGCCTTTTAGTTCTGGGAAAGAGGTTAATAACTCAGGCTTGGAACAAATGATCTGGTCAAGAGCTGAGAAAATCTGCTGTTTGCTCCACTGACTGCGGCAGTCCTGATACGCAAAAAATAAATCTTGAATTTTGAATAATACAGTAGCTGTGTCCTGGAGTACTGTCTGCTCTGACTCTGAATCACCATCCTCGTCCACATCAACCCAGTCGGCCTCATCATCATCAGAAGGTAGGTAGACCTCAGGGTGCTTCATCCAATCTGGGCGTTTCAGTTTGCAAAAAACGTCATCTAGGTTCAGAAGCTCAGGGAAAAAGTCAAAAAGCCATGGGTGTGAATTCACTGACTCCCTGGCCTGCTCCAAGTAATCAAACTTTTGTCTGGGCTCATAGCAGTCACAAAAACAGATGAAAAAGAATGAGAGGTCTGAAAAAATTCTTTTTCTCTCCTCAACGTCAGGATTTGAGGCAAAAGCCTGCGGGGACCACGTTATGGCTAGATTGTTCTGTCAGGGTGGGCGACTGCCCGACATCCATGGTGGCTGGACCCGCAATGCAGACTTGGAAGAAACATGGTCTTTATTTCAGGCTTAGGTTCGGTGCACAGGTGATCAGTCAGCAGAGCGGAGGTACAAACAGGGTCAGGAAAAAACGTCAGGAAGTAACTCGGCGTGAGACAAGGAACAAAGACATGATGGGAGGTGCGGAGTGGAAACAAAATGACAAAAACAGAACAGAGCTAAATTGGAAATTATGGTCAGAATATAATGCAACAGCAGTAACCAAAATCAAACATGAGCATGAGAACAAAAGCAAGTAGAACTGAACAGGGAATCAATACAAATGCAGGATAAAACAGGAACAGACTAATAAACAGAAATCAAAACCTGATATAAAAGTATAACAGCAAACAGATGAAAGCTAAATGATAAACAATGAAAACACAAACCAGCTGAACAAAACTAGAACAGAACTGGACAATGGCTAAAGTAGGGAAAGTAACAAAGTGATAAGAAAAACATAACAGAATAACACATGGTGAAAATAATTACTGAAAAATCAAAGCTGAAGCGGTTGAAGAACCTCAAAAAGGGGAAAAACAAGGGCTCAGTGCCCTGACCCGGCCAAATCCCTGACATTCTTTGAGCATTCATCAATTTTCCCAGTCTTCTGTTGCCCTGTCCCAACTTTTTTGAAACGTGTTGCAGGCATCCATTTCACAATGAGTAAATACACTCAACAAAAATATAAATGCAACACTTTTGGTTTTGCTCCCATTTTGTATGAGATGAACTCAAAGATCTAAAACTTTTTCCACATACACAATATCACCATTTCCCTCAAATATTGTTCACAAACCAGTCTAAATCTGTGATAGTGAGCACTTCTCCTTTGCTGAGATAATCCATCCCACCTCACAGGTCTGCCATACCAAGATGCTGATTAGACATCATGATTAGTGCACAGGTGTGCCTTAGACTGCCCACAATAAAAGGCCACTCTGAAAGGTTCAGTTTTATCACACAGCACAATGCCACAGATGTCGCAAGATTTGAGGGAGCGTGTAATTGGCATGCTGACAGCAGGAATGTCAACCAGAGCTGTTGCTCGTGTATTGAATGTTAATTTCTCTACCATAAGCCATCTCCAAAGGCGTTTCAGAGAATTTGGCAGTACATCCAACCAGCCTCACAACCGCAGACCATGTGTAACCACACCAGTCCAGGACCTCCACATCCAGCATGTTCACCTCCAAGATCATCTGAGACCAGCCACTCGGACAGCTGCTGAAACAATCGGTTTGCATAACCAAAGAATTTCTGCACAAACTGTCAGAAACCGTCTCAGGGAAGGTCATTTGCATGCTCAGCATCCTCATCAGGGTCTCGACCTGACTCCAGTTCGTCGTCGCAACTTCGCACAGCCATTGAAGAGGAGTGGACCAACATTCCACAGGCCACAATTGACAACCTGATCAACTCTATGCGAAGGAGATGTGTTGCACTGCATGAGGCAAATGGTGGTCACACCAGATACTGACTGGTATCCCCCCCAATAAACAAAACTGCACCTTTCAGAGTGGCCTTTTATTGTGGGCAGTCTAAGGCACACCTGTGCACTAATCATGGTGTCTAATCAGCATCTTGATTTGGCACATACCTGTGAGGTGGGATGGATTATCTCAGCAAAGGAGAAGTGCTCACTATCACAGATTTAGACTGGTTTGTGAACAATATTTGAGGGAAAAGGTGATATTGTGTATATGGAAAAAGTTTTAGATCTTTGAGTTCGTCTCATACAAAATGGGAGCAAAACCAAAAGTGTTGTGTTTATATTTTTGTTGAGTATATTTGCACAAAAACAATAATGTCTATCAGTTTGAACATTAAATATCTTGTCTTGTCAACCTGTATTCAATTGAATACAGTTTAAAGAGGATGTGTAAATCATTGTATCCTGTTTTTTTTTGTATTTATTTATTGTCCCAACTTCATTGGAATTGGGGTTGTACTTGATATAAATAAAGTCCAAGACATTTTCAGTGACTTGGAAATGTTCGTGTTTCAATCCCTTGACTTGTCTGAAGAAATCTGGCAATACAACTGATTATTTACAGGAATTATATTAAAGCATTCCATTATTTATGCAACCCATCATCTTGACATTTATATTTTTAATTAATTTATATCAAGTTGCAGAGATTGGCTTTTAGTTTGGGTTACAATACTTATGGAGGGCACTGTATATGTACAGTTGTATGCAAACGTTTGGGCACCCCTGGTAATTTTCAAGATTTTCCTTTATTTCTGATCCACAACCACCAATCATTGGTGTGGATCATTTTAGTTAAATATATCATATAGCAGACAAACACAGTGATATTTGAGAAGTTAAATGAAGTTCATAGGATTTACAGAAAGTGTGCAATAATTCTTTAAACAAAATTAGGAAGATGCATAAGTTTGGGCAACCCAACAGAAAAAAAAGGGTTAGGGTTGCATCAATATTTAGATCCTCCTTTTGCAGAAAGAACAGTCTCTAAATTCTTCCTTTAGCTTCCAATGCGAGTCTGGATTCTGGTTGAAGGTATTTTGGGCCATTCTTCTTTACAAAACAACTCAGGTTTGTTGGTTTCCGAGCACGGACAGCCCACTTAAAATCACACCATAGATTTTCAACAGTATTCAAGTCTGGGGACTGAGATGGCCATTCCAGAATGCTGTACTTGTTCCTCTGCATAAATGCCTTAGTAGATTTTGAACAGTGTTTAGGGTTGTTGTCTTGTTGAAAGATCCAGCCCCGGCGCAACTTAAACTTTGTCTCTGATTCATGAACATTGTTCTCAAGATCTACTGATATTGACTGGAATCCAAGTGACCCTCAACTTTGACAAGATTCCCAGTACCTGCACTGGCCACTCAGCCACACAGCATGATGGAACCACCTCCAAATTTTACTGTAGGTAGCAATAGTTTTTCTTGGAATGCTGCATTGTTTTTCAGCCATGCATACCGCCCCTTGTTATGTCCAAATAACTAAATTTTAGTTTCATCAGTCCACAGCACCTTATTCCAAAATTAAGCTGGCTTGTCCACATGTGCTTCAGCATACGTCAAGCGATTCTATTTGTGGCGTGTATGCAGAAAAGGCTTCCTCTGCATTACAGCATCTCCTTGTGCAAAGTGCGCTGTATAGTTGAACGATGCACAGAAACACTATCTGCAGCAAGATCATGTTGTAGGTCTTTGGAGTAGTTCTGTGGGTTGACTCTGACTGTTCTCACCATCCTGAGCTTCAGCTTATCTGAGATTTTTCATGGCCTGCCACTTTGAGCCTTAACTAGTACAGTGCCTGCAGTCTTCCATTTCGTCACTATGTTCCTCACAGTGGAAACTGACAGCTGAAATCTCTGAGATAGCTTTTTGTATCCTTCCCCTAAACCATGATGTGAACAGTCTTTGTTTTCAGGTCATTGAGAGTTGTTTAGGAGACTCCCATGTTGCCACTCAATAGAAGAGATGCAAAAGAGGGGAAACATTTGCAAATGGCCACCTTAAATACCCTTTCTCATGATTGGATTCACCTGTGTAAGGAGGTCAAGAGTCAATGATATTACCAAACCAATGGTGTATCCAATAATTAGTGCTACATTTATTCAAATCAATAAAATGACAAGGGTGCCTAAATTATGCACCTGCCAATTTGATAATTATTGCACACTTTCTATAAATACTAGAAACTTCATTCACTACTCAGATATTCATGTGTTTGTCTGCTATATGATATATTTAACTGAAATTTCTGATCCAGACAACCAATGATTTATAAAGGAAAAATCATGTAAATTGTCAGTGGTACCCAAACTTTTGCATACAATTGTATATACTAGCATGCTGCCCATGGGCACCCACGGGTGCTAGATAGGGTAGTGTTTATAAAAAAGGTAGCTGATATTTTTTTTCAAGAGTGGTAATAAATTATGCAATGTTTCTATCATGACTTGAAATGGTGTGTGAGTCCAGAATGTTTTTAGAGCCTTAGACCTGAGACCTCAACAGCTTTTGAGGAATAACTCAACCCTTTTATTTCATGTAAATTATGTATTTATTATTTTAATTTACTGTCTTAATGTATTTATAAAATGTTTAGTTTGTTGTTATCATACACACACTATTTTATTGTTACTTCTATTTTGTTATTTGATTTTAAATGGGACCACAATGGAAGTGTTTGTAATTGCTTGGTCATCCATGTATTTTTAACATATTTACAATTGTATTATGTACTTACATTGAACTTACCAATGAAATCACACACGCATGCTCATTTTTAATATAGATGATCTACTGCCCCCTGCTGGATTGACATGAGAGTCCAGAATGTAAATTTCAGTGTCCATTTTTTCAGTGTTGTTAGCTTCTCTAAAAATATAATCCTAATCAATGTTCCATTTTGGTGGCTTTCATCCTTGACCCAAAATACATAAACATATCATACAACAAATGTCAGCTCTCCCCAGTATGTCCATGACTGAAATTGCACACATGCACGACTCACACATGCTTTTATTTTTACACACCCACAAACAGAGACAGTGGGGGAAGACATCAAATGCACTATCCTTCTCACTCATGGTAACGGCAACATCTTTGGCATTCATCCATCTGTGGGGGACAATGGTGTAGCGTCCCCCAACTGGTGGACATTCCTACAGTGCTGATTGCATACTCCCTCAAAACTTGTAGCATCTCTTATCTTTTATTGCTTTTACAAAATGTATGAAGCATGATTCATGCTTTTTAAACAGCATATGATATGCCACACATGACAGGTGGACGGATTGTAGCAGTGACTCTACTTCCTGAGGGTGCTCACGAGAAACAATCTGGAGGAGAAGCTGCTGGTGTTGTTCTACAGAGTCACCATCGAGAACATCCTGACGTACTGCATCACAGCGTGGTACGGGGAGTGTTCAGCAGCAGACAGGAGAGCGCTGCAGAGGGTGATCAAAACGGCCCAGGGGATCACTGGTTGCTCTCTGCCCAGCCTGGAAGACATGCCAGCTCTTGCTACCTCAGCAGAGCTGCCAGCGTCAGCAACGACACCATCCCACCCCAGCAACCACCTGTTTGACCTACTACCCTCCGGCCGACGGTACAGGTCTATCAAAACTAGGACAAACAGACTCAGGGACAGCTTTCTCCCCAGAGCGATCACTGCACTGAACAATAACAAATCACTCTAATCTGCACCTTTCAAGTCAATTTTATTTATCTCATGTTTATTAGTTGTACACATACTCTGAATAATTTACGCACCACGGAAAGCACCTTTTTGGAGTTGCACTCAAATCTCGTTGCAGTGCAAATTACAATGACAATAAAGGCAATTCTGATTCTGATTGTTTCGGCTAAGGTGAAATGCTCACTAACACAACAGAAATGAAGTCTGGGAGCCTGTGTGGTGTCACTTTTCCATGACACAGGATAACTGCCTTGGGTCCTGGACAGCAACCCATCCAAAGCAGACAACGGTCCATTCCCACATCTCAAGAGTAACTATCTGCCACAGCCAGGTGAAGTGTAGGCATTCCCTTGGCTTTCAAAAGCCACTGGGGCCCTCAAATGTTAGGCGGTCATCACTGTGGCAGTGTGACAAAGACTGATTCCCAGAGGGAATGGTGGACACAGACATGACTGAAGAGGCCCAGTCTTGACGTACACTGTTTCTGACAGACACTGCATGTGGGTTGCTGCGGGAAGCTTCTGCCAGTCAGGAGCTTGATCTCTTGCCCTCCTCTTTCTCCTTTTCTCTGTGTTGTTTGTCTGCATTTTTTCAAAAATTTCCATCACGTGTGAATCATTGCTCACTAGCTGCCTTAGTCCCTTGCTTGTTTATCAATGATCCTTGCCTTCCATTCGATGAAGCAAGCTCTTGAGGTCCTTGGTGGTGGCTGATACAGGATCAACACTTCAGCACTTATGTGCTGGATTATGCACAGAGAGATATGCCATGTGGTCAAAATGTTGAAGGTTAAACTCTGATAATGACATTGATAATCCTCATCTCCCTAAAGCCCCCGACACACATAGCAAGAAAGTGGAGGAGCCCTTTCGACACTGCAAATATTGCCATTATTTGACACAGTCGGGAGCAAAAGTGGCGTGGCCCAAAGGCATCCAGACTGCCTCATCCACACCTGCACGATGGCATCCAAATTATGTTTTGACAACAGGTGGATGACACAGTTTGCTGTCAGGCGGCCATAAAAGGCGCTGTAGTCTGCCCAGTCTCTAACAGTCTGCAGGGCAGACCAGAGCGCTGTTCTCCTCACGCGCACATCTGCGCATGTGTACATGGCACACCTGCGCTCTGCGCATGTGTGGGGCTGTAATTATCACTCAGCTGTGTGTATGTGTGTGTGTGTGTTTGTGTGTATAACACTGCTGGGCCAATAAGCGCCTGCGCGTGGCACACATGTTCAAGTGGACAGCTTCGCTCCAAAGCTTGCCGGTAGTTGGACATACAGTCCCTCATGCGGAGCCTTTCCCAAGGAACTTTCTTGCTTCTTGTTTGCCCACTTCAGCAGCAGAATGCAACTCTGGACACCATGATGGTTGGATTATCACATGGAATTTTTTTTTCTTCTTTTGGGTGAGAGGATTCTAAACAGGCTGCTGTCCTGGCCTCATGTCATCTGTGAAAACACCCCTGGACCACTGTTGGAGGTAAGATGCATGTTGTATTAATGGGTGTAACAGCCTGCCACAAGCTCCATGTGATATCTCATCCAGTGTTAGAAGGTGGATATTTATTACAACGCATGAGTTCCGTCTGGCTGAGCCTGATGATGAGAGGCACAGCTGCCCGTGTTATGATGGAGACAATAGTTATATTATTTACGTCGCCCATGGGAAGGAATGGATGTGGTTTAGTCGCTGTTGATATGATAAGATGAAGTGTGCCACATACATTTCAACAATTCCTTTATGCTCCGGGTGGGGGGGGTGGTCATTATTACACTGGCACGTGCATGACATACTGGACATACCAGCAGGCATACCGTGCCATATCTGTCTTGAGGTTCCGACATATGCACTCAAATCATTTTGGATCACATTGTGCCACCATCGGAATATGTAAATTGCAGTTAGATGGTTCTCAGACTGCTCATGGACCACGGTCAGATAGGTGTCCCATCTCGACCGCACCCAGAGAATATGAGCATGTGCTTTACACTCGGGGCCGCTGTCAGATTTTGACCAAGTGTGTCAACTTCCACAGATGGCTGTCAGAATGATTGGAACTGAAATCCGACACCTTTTGGATGTACGCCATTTCATATGTTCGATGCACTCTGTGCGATTCTGGCTATGTGTGACAGGGGTATAAGTAACTTCTCATTTGATGCCAAGACATTGTAATGGTCCACAAGGATCTTCTGAAGTAACCTACAACCAACAGTATCCAGTTCTTGCCTTAGGTCACTGGTTAGCATCCAAGTCTTACAGCCATAACAATCAGACAAGAAGCACCAGAACGCAAAACGTCATTCTCATGCAGAGATATCGGTGTCACCAAACATCTCTATCTCAATTACCTCCACTAGGCATCACTCAAAATCAAAGGTAGAGGACTCAGTTATCTTTCATCTTGATCCACGGTAATCACAGAGAAATTCTGATTCCATAAAGTTCACCGCAGCATCCGCAAAGGCAAGATGAGTAAACCTTTCCTTGCTAACAAAAGCACACTGATCGCTGGCTTTCACACCCAGTTCAAATAAACATGAACAGTGTCAGAGCCAGAAGACATCCATGATGAACACTGTTTTTTGGGAAAGACAGAAGAGTCAATTTCTGAACATAATTTAAGAGAAATAAGCCTCCTGGTGGTACAAAAGAAATCTTTCTTAAAATTGTTCTTCAACTCATGAAAAGTGAGGACAAAACTAAAAGAGTTGCATTTATTATTTTTATTGAGTATGTATAATTATAATGTTGACACATATTTTAAATCATAAGAATGTGCGCTCCCACAGTTTTGGATACTGGTAAGGACAGTGTGCAAATGTGACAACATCACATAATGGGTTTCATTTTCAAGTGTCAAAACAAATTCAGTCAGAACTGAGAACATAACAGAATAAGATAAATTAAGTTCTAGTATCCATTGTTTGGTGCAAGATCCAGATGATGCTGAGGGACAGTCAAGAGACAAGAACAGCATAATAAAATTATATTTTTATTATTAGGATTATTATTGTTGCTGTGCATGTTATTCGTTTTTTAAGTAAAACAAAAGCTTCTGAATCATTTTAGTGAGCACCAGTCCAAGAGATTCAGCAAGGCTAAAACAAATAAAGAAAGAAATAAAATCTAAAAATGCATCATGTCTTATCTGACGTGCAGATTGTTATATTGAATTCAGAAGAATATTTATTTAGACTATTTATTTATTATTTTTTGGGTTGTTTTCAAAACGATAAACAACATGGTTTACCATTTTTTGTAAAGTAAGATAAAGTGATTTTCTCTTTATTGTCAGTTTCCCATCTCTGCTGATGACTGTTACCCATTACTACTGTGGTGGTATACGCTCTGGAAAACACATCAGATTTAATTTAATTTTGTCAAAGCGCTCTCTCTCTCTCTCTCTCTCTCTCTCTCTCTCTCTCTCTCTCTCACTCACACTCACACACACACAGTGCAGTGCAGTTTCCAGAAATGATGGAAGTAAGTGGTCTTGAGGACAAGGGTACATGTCTGGTGCTGGCAGGTGGGGGATGGCCTCCTGTCAGCTCCCACACAGAGGGTTGAGTACAGCAAGGGCACTGTGGTGTTGAAGGCCATTGTCTGCTGTTGTTATGGTGGGCAGTCTGACATGAGGCATTGGCCCGCCCCCCTGTGTGGGTTTTGGCAGTCTCTGTTGTCAGTGCTGGTGGACTAATCTGCCCCTGTATGGAGGGTGTTTGGGTGTCCTTCTCCATGGTCTGAGTTGTCCCTGATTTTAAAGCACCTCCTTGGTATGAATGGTGCATACTTTCAGTCACTCCTCCTCTCTCTGTGCATGTCCTCATGCTAAAGCAGTATATACAGACAAGGGGGAAAGAAGACATGAATATTCAAATGAAAATATGTCTCAGAAATCTTGTGTTGAATTTGATTCATTAATAAAACCTGAACTCAAGACAAATTAAAGAAATCTGCTTTCTGTGGTGTATTGCCTCTTTGCAACAAGTAGGTAATGGTTTGAAATGTACTTTTTATGATAGATGCATTTAATTATTTTTGTCCTTGTGCATTGTTGTGAACAAATAATACAGCTTATTTGAATAAAGGCTGCTCATGTAGAGCTCCAAGCATCAGTGATCACCAATAAAAGTCTCTGGCAATTGGTGCTTCTTAGGAATATAATGAACTTCATGCAATGCAGCCTCATCTGAAAATCTATTGTTTATTTATCCATAAACCAGTTTGGCTGTCATTCTTATTTCCCCTCTCTGAGCACTTTCTAACTGATTCCAACAATTTAAATATATAGTACACGACATTGATGCAACAGTCTTCATCAAAATTTGAATACCAACCCTCAAAATATCAGGACTTACCTGATACAAATCTATCTAAGTCAGTGATAGTGAGCACTTCTCCTTTGCCGAGATAATCCATCCCACCTCACGGGTGCGGCATATCAAGTTGCTGATTAGACAGCATGATTATTGCAAAGGTGTGTCTTAGGCTGGCCACAATAAAAGGCCACTCTGAAATGTGCAGTCTTGCTTTATGGGAGGTTCTCTGCGGGGGTGGTTCAGAAAACCAGCTGGTGTGACCACCTTTTCCCTTATGCAGTGCAACACATCTCCTTTGCATAAAGTTGATCAGCAGCCAGACGACATCTAATTTGACCATTTGCCCACTCAAGTCGGTTAGGATGATGAACCACATTTTGGTCGAGACCATGATAATCACGACAAGCATGCAGATCAACTTCCCTGAGATAGTTTATGACAGTTTGTGCAAAAATTCTTTGGTTGTGCAAATTGGCTTTTGCAGCAGCTGTCTGAGTGGCTGCTCTGAGACAATCTTGGAGGTGAAGCTGGATGCTCAATGTGAAGGTCCTGGGCTGGTGCGGTTACACATGGTCTGTGGTTTTGAGGCCGGTTCAATGTGGTGCCAAATTCTCTAAAATGCTTTTGGAGACGTCTTATGGTGGAAAATGAGCACTCAATTCACTGGCAACTGCTCTGGTGGACATTCCTGCAGTCAGCATGACAATTGCATACTCCCCTAAAAACATGTGACATCTGTGGCATTGTGCTGCATGATAAAACTGAACATTTTGGATTGGCCTCTTATTGTGATGAGCCTAAGGCACACCTGTGCAATAATCATGCTGTCTAATCAGCATTTTGATATGCCACACCTGTGAGGTGGAAGGATGATCCCGGCAAAGGAAAGGTGCTCACGAACAGATTCAGACAAATCTGTGTGCAGTATCTGAGAGAAATAGTTCTTTTTGTGTATATTGAAAATCTTTTACAAGCTTTAAGTTCAGCTTGTGAAAAATGGGAGCAAAAACAAAAGTGTTGCATTTGTAATTTTGTTCAGTGTATGTAGACAGGTGTGTTTCCAAATCATGTCCACTCAACTGCATTTTTCCCATGTGGACTCCAATTAACCTGTAGAAACATCTCAAGGATGATCAGTAGAAACAAGATGCACCTCAGCTCAGCTTTGAGCATCTAGGCAAAGACTGTGAATACTTATTTACATGTGATATATTATTATTAATATTATTTTTAATAAATTTGCTAAATCTTAAAAATCCTTATTTTCACCTTGTTATTATGAGGTATTGTGTATAGAATTTTTACAAACAAAATGTATTTCATCTTTTTTTGGAATAAGGCTGCAACATAAAAAAATGTGGAAAAACATAAGCATATGGTTTTGGTTAGGGATAATAGACACCAGCTGGCTGGGATGCGAGTTCATTGTTGGTTACCTCCCTAGTTAATGTTTCTACCTTTTATAGTTCGTACTTCTTCAAGGACAAAGTATCATGTCCTGAATTCAAACCTAGGTCAATTTATTGGTAGTCCAACTCCTATCCCTGAGCTACCTGTCCTGCTCTGTTGTACAACCCCAATTCCATTGAAGTTGGGATGTTGTGTAAAATGTAAATAAAAAAACAGAATACAATGATTTGCAAATCCTCTTCAACCTATATTCAACTGAATACACCACAAAGACAAGATATTTAATGTTCAAACTGATAAAATGTATTGGTTTTGTGCAAATATTTGCTAATTGGGAAATGAATGCCTGCAACACATTTCAGAAAAGTTGGGAACATTCAACAGGTGAACAGGTTAATTGGAAACAGGTGAGTGTCATGACTGGGTATAAAAGGAGCATCGCCAAAAGGCTCAGCAGTTCACAAGCAAAGATGGTGTGAGGATCACCACTTTGTGAACAACTGCATGAAAAAATAGTCCAACAGTTTAATAACAATGTTTCTCAATGTTCAATTGCAAGGAATTTAGAGATTCCATCATCTACAGTCCATAATATAATCAGATGTTTCAGAGAATCTGGAGAACCTTCTATATGTAACCGGCAAGGCCAAAAACCAACACTGAATGCCCGTGACCTTCCATCCCTCAGGCGGCACTGCATTAAAAACCGAAATCATTGTGTAAAGGATCTTACCACGTGGGCACAGGAACACTTCAGAAAACCATTGTCAGTTAACACAGTTTGTTGCTACATCTACAACCACAAGTTAAAACTCTATCATGCAAAGCGAAAGCCATACATCAACAGCATCCAGAAACACCGCCGCCTTCTCTTGGCCCGAGCTCATTTGAAATGGACAGACGCAAAGTGGAAAAGTATGCTGTGGTCTGATGAGTCCACATTTCAGATTGTTTTTGAAAATCATGGATGTCGTGTCCTCCAGACACCAGAGGAAAAAGACCATTCAGACTGTTACCAGCACAAAGTTCAAAAGCCAGCATCTGTGATGGTATGGGGGTGTGTTAGTGCCCATGTCATGGGCAACTTACACATCTGTGATGGCGCCATCAATGCTGAAGGGTACATCCAGGTTTTGGAGCAACATATGTTGCCATCCAAGCAACGTCTTTTTCAGGGACGTCCCTGCTTATTTCAGCAAGACAATGCCAAGCCACATTC
Source organism: Thalassophryne amazonica (assembly GCF_902500255.1). Taxonomy (NCBI): domain Eukaryota; kingdom Metazoa; phylum Chordata; class Actinopteri; order Batrachoidiformes; family Batrachoididae; genus Thalassophryne; species Thalassophryne amazonica. The sequence continues at coordinate 95,359,336 of NC_047113.1, read as the reverse complement.
TGCACGTGTTACAACAGTGTGGATTGCTCTACTGACTGAATCGGATCGTAACCACGGTGCATGTAAACACGCACAGCAAGCGGATCATTTTAGGGCACGTTCATGTAAACAGGACAATCTGATCCACCAATCAGATAGAATTCAATCAGATCAGAAATAAAGTGTCCATGTAAACGTAGCTAATGTAAAGCAACATGCAGATCAAGCAAGGCTCTCCACAGAAACTGCCCTGCATGATCTTTTTAGAAGAATTGAGAGAACCCTATCTCATTGACAGTACGGATTAGGTTGTTTTGTCGATATTTAGGAAACATTTGATAATGTATCGGCTGATTCTATCAAAGTAGCAAGTGGCAAAAACTAGTAGATGCCAGTCATACCTTAATTAAGGAAAGAATATCAGCAGAGCTTCCACTTATTACTTTCCCATGTGAAAGGGTAGGAAAACGATATTCTTTTGTGAATAAATTTATAACAGTGATAACAGAGAGAGAGTCATGGTCAGACCCGGGTCTGAACACAACCTCACCTGTAATCACATGTTTTACAGATGGATCACTGATCAGGGGGAAAGCTGGAGCTGGAGTGTTAATACAACACAGCAGCCTGACACAGGAAAAGAGTTTTGCACTGGACAGATGCAACACCGTCTTTTAGGCTGTGGTCTTTGTCATTCATTGGACATGTACTGACCTATTATAGTCTCATTACCATTCTATGTCTGTTCAAGAGGTTGTGATGTGAGAGTCCCAACCACTGTACTTATTATACTTCCAGGTAGTCCAATTAGCTCCCTCGAAAACCTTAGGTTTGGTCCTACCATCAGTGTTTTAGAACACTAATGTAGTATTGTCCTCGTCTCATCTTCATCATGAAGAAAATGGTCATTGATGAAGGTATTTTGTCTCGTCTGACAAAATTAACACTACTCCAGTAGCTGTGAACTCATGTATACAGACACAAGGTCATGGCCTCTTAACCCTCTGGGGCCGACACTGTCGTATACAACGGCTAAGACCAAGCTTTACTAAATTATAAATAACTTTTTAATGATATGAGATAGAAACTTACTTTTTTTTTTTGCTGAAAAGTTAACTCTGCGAACTTTCGAGTCAGCCATCGGCCATCTTTGTACTCCTCATAGAAGCTGTGTGATAACGTGCGCAATGTGAGTGTCCAATCGGAATTGGTTCACCGTCACATGGTTTTCCAAAATCCAATCGTAGGGCAGATTTACCTCACGTGAAAAGCCAAAGATCGTTTTCAGGAGTGATATGTTACTAGTTGGCCCATTTGAATAGCCCCCTGGGTGCTACAATGAGTACATACTAGTACATACTCAGTGCCCCCTGCGCCATTACGCACAGCGATCAGTGAAAGCAGGAGCAGACGGAGAGCCTCTGATGACAATCTCATGTGCTCAAACAAAGAGTGTGTAACTATCAGGATTGCTCCACTAGTTTGCATGTGAATGTTACTGGATAACTCTGTTGCTTTCTCGGCGTATAAGCACTGTTTACCATATCAATGGACAACAAAACGCATAGACCATTTTGTATATATTGTTCAAAATGTGCATTTGTGTTTATTGTTTGAACCTTTTTTGTTGTACAGTCTTTCACACAAGACCTCAAATTACCTTTATAAAGTGTCAAAACAGCTGTTTATTATAGTTTGCTGTGTGCTTTGAATAAATGTGTGTGGAAAATTATTTTTCGCTTTATTTTTTTCCTTGCCTATTTTTGATTGTAAACATTTATTACACTTATAAAACACAACAAAAACATATATATTCTGAAAGCACAGGTTGTCCTGAAAAAAGAGACATAAAACTTGATTCTGGGATGCAGGGAGAGCTGTTAACAGCAATAATAAAACATTTATGCCAGTTGAGTGAACTGTCCAAAAATGCCTTCAGACCCCAGAGGGTTAAAGCGGACAGGCTATGGCTGTAACACTAACCTATTCTGGATGGTGATCATTATAATCAACACTCTCTTAAAAAAGTGTGCACCAGATTATGAATCATTACTTCCAAACTCTTTAACTTGTGTGGTTAATCAAAAGAGATTTTGTTCATACCTCAGAAACAAACACTCACTCATTTTCAACCACTTTCTCCGATTAACAGTCACAGGGGGACTGCAACCTATCCCAGCAGTCATAGGGCGTTAGGCAGGGTACACCCTGGACAGAACGTCTGTCTTTCATGGGGCCACATATAGACAGAAAAACACAGTCACACCCTCACGCACACCTACTGATAATTTAAAGTTTCCAGTTCACCTAACCTCCATGTCTTTGGATGTAGGAGAAAGTCAGAGCACCCGGAGGAAACTGACACAAATACAGGGAGAACATGCAAACTCCACACAGAAAAGCCACAAGTGAGAATTGATCCTGTGACATTATTCCTGTGAAGCAAGCTCTGAATCTCAGGTGAAAAATGCACAGCTTGTTACTGTTGCTAAGTCTGTCACTTGATTGCAACAGTCTTGTCATGTGCATGTGTGCTCTGAGTTGAAAATGTAGTACTCAGCTGAATGTGCTGAAGATTTACTAATCCTTAGATAAGAGATGTTTGAACAAAACACACTGAGACCTGTTTAACATCAGTTTGTCAGCATGGAGATGCAGAGAACTTGCATAAATTAGCCACCATTAAAAAGTACCTGTCTACAAATGACAATGCCCAGAGTTCTGCACACTAAGACATTAGAGAGATGATATTTGACCAGAAGACACAAATTGAAGACTAGCTAAGATTTGATCTGCTTTCTTTTTCCTTTGTTCCACTCAGCCATGAAGCTCGGATTAGAGGTGCAACAGTCCAAAGTTCAAATGTATGAAGATTCTACAATCATGGCCTTGAAACCTATAATGCCTTCAGAATTGTAATGGGTAGTGATGTCTGTTTCAGGGCTCAAGAAGCATTTTTTTTCTTTTTTTTTCAGAAAAGGGTTCAAACTAAGCAAGTGCTTTGTCAATGCTTGTGAGTGGTTCAACTCTGTTTTTTTTTTTTTAAGTTGTTTAAAAGTTTTATTACTTTAAGCATTGGGCTAAAAAAAAAACAAAAAACTTGTTCTTTGACCATCTTGGACAGTTTCTTCTCAAAATAAAATCACTTTGTCCATGTGCAAACACTGGCAGTCCTTTTCTGTTGTAGCAAATGTTATAGCCAATATTGTTAGATTACATATATCTTGTGTGCATTATTATAACATTGAGGTACTGCTGTAACCCTTCTGTATCATACTGCTGTTTTGAGTTGACCTCAGCTTACCGCTATGAATATTCCACAGCTGCACATTCAATTTTTCAGTTTCACGAACTGTTTACTACTTAAAATGTATGAAGCTAGAAAATGCATTTTCTACTGTGTGAAAGTGTTTTAGAGTCTAGCCTCAAGGCCTTTGACCCATCAGACGACTGTCCTGCCATTATAACAATGTATGCACACTCTTTTTCTGCATCTTTTTTCTGCACCCTTTTTTTCCTTCCTCTGCAAAACTGCATGTATTCTGTGTAACCTGTGTTCGGAGCTTCATATAAAATAAGACAATGAAGGCCATTCTATAAGAAGCTTATTTACTTCACTGTGTTCAGTCAGATTCATTATATTTATGTTTTTCCACAAAAACGTGGGTGTCAGAAGATGGGATGGTTTGAAATCTGTCGGTGCATCTAGGATAGAACAGTGGGTTGGCCACCAGGACATATATCCTCTTGTAACCTCGCCAAACCTTTCAGAGACGACAGGGCTGTAACATCCAGGCGGAAACACCGATTGATTCAACTCCATTCAATGAATTCAGTTATTCATCTGACCTGCTGAGAAGATTTTCTTCAAATCTTTGACAAATTTATGTTTAAAGTTCATTATCAAGAGTATTTTGATTGGTCATATCTTGCACCAACCAGGGAGTAGAAAATATACCTGCGTGTCATTAGAGCAGAGGTGCTGGACTGATGACATGATCACTGGGTGTGTGTGTGAATCTGTTTTTTCATAACGGCTGAATGAGCAGCCGTTATGAATGTGTGCGCATGTGAGCACACGTGTGCGGGGGGCGCACCTGAGCGCCATTGCCAGCTACTGGACATTGCTGGCAGTGGGCCATGCTGTCCCATGCATCAGCGGCAGCCTTTCCAGGGAACATTAATTTCTTTATTTGTATGTTGGCTCTCTTCAGCAGCACAATGCAACTCTGTACACCATGATGGTTGGATTATCACATGGAATTCATTTTTACATGGTTGATTGCAGCACACAGCAGCCGGGTGAAAGGATTTTAACCACAGGCTGTGGTGCCGGCTCGACATCCACACTGCACTGTGAAAGACTTGTGCGCCACTGTTGAAGGTGAGACTCATGTTTTTTTTAATGTTGTCAAGGCCTGGCACAGCAGTTCCATGTCATATCTCCTACAGAGTTAGAAGGTGATCAAATATTACAGCGGTGAGATCCGTTCAGCTCTGAGCCTGACATGTGCAATGACGCATTACTGCGCACCACGGAGAGGCACAGCTGCCTGTGTTATATACATATATGATGGCGACAATAGTTCACATGATTTACGTCACCATGGGAAAGACTGGACAAATATCTGTACTGTAAGGTCTATTGTGGATATAACAGACTGTTCAGATTTGTGGCAGTGTGTGCACAGTAGCGCAGGGTGCTTTTGATTTGATAGCCACTGTTCACATTCACTGCACATGATGAAGTGTACACATGCATATCAACAGTTCCTTTGCGCTCCGGGGGGGTATCACTAGTGGTGGACATTATTATACGTGGCACGTGAAGGTCATGCCAGCAGGCTTTGCTGTGCCAGATCCATCTCGAGGTTCCCTCGTACGTGCTCAAAATATTTTGGATCCTGTTTTTTTTACCATCAGAATATGTAAATTGCAGTCAGATGGTGCTCAGATTGCACATGGACCACCGTCGGATAGGTGTCCCATTATGATGGCGCACCGTAGGGTTTTGAACATGTGCAACACACTCGTGGCTGCTGGCCGATTGGGACCAACTGGATGGACTCTTGCAGATGGCTGTCAGAATGTTTTCGAACTGCAACTGGAGACTTTTCGGATGTGGGCTGAATCATCATTCTGATGCCATTCGGCCTCGTTCTGGGTATGTGTAATGCGCATATAAGTCACAAGTAAGTTTTGACAAAACCTGAGATAATTTTAGAAATAAATTTAGAAATATGGGTAGGAGTTAGATCAAGGGGGAACCCCCCACCTCCCGGTTCACCGTTTATGAGAGATATAGTCTTGAATCTGTAAGGTGTCTGAGAGAATGGTCTGACATATTTGGGTTCCCAGAAAAAAGGTCACTAAATGCACACCAACTAAAGCTTTTAAAAGAAAAACTGGAAATCACAAAAAAGTTAAAAAGGAAAAGAAGGTTAAAGTGAAGGACTTCGAACAGAGAGAAAAATATCACAAATATGTTGTGTGTTGGGGGGCTTGGCTGGACACTGTTTTGTGGTTTTTGTGTTTGTTTTCCTTCCCAGGTGGTTTGGGGCTGATCTCTGGGGAGAATGTGCTGCAGAAGAGTCTCTCACCTCTGTCACGGTGATCTGCTGCACCTGTTGCACTCACGTGCGATTCTCTAATCAGGACGATCTATGACATCTGTGACATTCACGTGCAGCTCTAAGGACTCTCAGCTGGTACCAATGAAGAGATGAGGAACTGCATTTAAGCCAGCAGTGATCTGGGCTTAATTGCCGGAGAATACGACCGTGTGACGACCGTTTGAGGACGCTGAGGGCCGCTCCAGAATCTGACATTGCGTCTGTGAAGGAGGACGAGGGTGAGAGGCAAGCGCTGTCAGCACACGTCAGAGGTGATTATCCCTTAAAAGCTTATCTGTGAATATAATGTGGCATTTTTGCGCAGCTAAATTTAAGTATTGAAGAAAATTGTCTCGTTTGCTCCTCGCGGCTGTGGCGTGCGGATTGATAATCCTCCACAAGCTGTGAGCAGCTGTTCTTCTTAATTAAGTCTGAAATCAGACCTGAACGTGTTGCTGATAAGTGTGCCTCTAAATAGTTTTTCTTGCTAAAAGTACTGAATAACCTTACCTCTGTTCCTCCTTCGCAGAGTACAGTCTTGGGAAAAGCCACCTGGGGGGGTGTCGGCGGAGCTCCTGAGTCCAGAACGTTCGGGCTCCGATCCGTTGAGGCGCTGGGAGAGCGCGCCACCTCTTCACCCCACCAGACTTATTTATTTTGTATTGCACAGTGGGAAAAAAAAAAAAATTGTTTCTTTTGGAACTGCTTCTGGTTATTTAGCGCTGGGTTCAGTCAGACGCTGGACCGCTCCTCAATCTGCGTCCAGACCATAACAAAATATTTTACTTTATGGCATACAGAGGCAGATAAAAGAAGGCAACAGCAAAGTAGAGAGAAAGAGAAAGGAGAAAAATGTCAAAAAACAGAAGAAATACAAAAAAAAAAAAACTGATCTTGTGAACCCATTTACTGTAATTTATCCTGCCCTTACAGGTGCAGGATTTGGGGACTCTCTCCTTGACACCTGTCCTCCCTGTAGATCTGCATAGCGGCTATAGAAATCCAACCCCAGGCAGTGGCCCCACCTCTGTCTTACCACTCCATCCTCCATCCTCCACAGCACTCCCTTCAGCTGAGCATATCAGACACGTTGAGAACTTGTTTGATAGTCTCACCAGCCCTGTGTCTTCCCACACTTGTTTGCAGACAGGATGAAGATCAGACACTGTTCAGTTCATCCACCGCCCATGGACAGTGAGTGACATAGAGCTTGCTCTCAAGCATGTTCCACCTTCTGATGAGGATGGTGGAAGATTTGCAGAGGCTCTCCTCACATTCTGCAAACAATTTAGCCCTACAGGTGCGGAATTTCGACTCATCCACATGATACACATGGGGCCAGTCCATGTTGCAAAAATGCAGGCTCATGTGTGAAACAACAACCATCAAACCAACCTGGTCTGGGACAATGCTGACAATGCCACATATTGTGGTGATTTGTGGTGACTCTTGCTTGCCTCTACTGGTGGTTGGCTCTCACTGCGGTATTGTATCACTTCCTGTTCCGGAGCACAGCGGTGTTTTGCTGTATCTGTTAGCTGTTTAATCTGCGCAGTTAGATTGATCTAGTTATCTAGATTACGATTTGTTTCCCAGTGTAATCTTTACGTGCCTTAACTAAAGCACTCCTTCTGCTGAATCACCTCTAAATTATTTACACATTATTCACTTTGCGTGTTTTTAGGAATCCGCTAGCTTAGCGTAGCTACTAGCTCTTAGCCGATTTAGCATGGCGGCTTCTCCTGTCTCTCCTGCACTTTTCTGCTCTGGGTGTGAAATGTTTAGTTATTCCTCGGCCTCCTTTAGCAGTAATGGTACTTGTAATAAGTGTATCTTATTCGTAGCTTTGGAGGCCAGGCTGGGCGAATTGGAGACTCGGCTCCGCACCGTGGAAAATTCTACAGCTAGCCAGGCCCCTGTAGTCGGTGCGGACCAAGGTAGCTTAGCCGCCGTTAGTTACCCCCTGGCAGATCCCGAGCAGCCGGGAAAGCAGGCTGACTGGGTGACGGTGAGGAGGAAGCGTAGCCCTAAACAGAAGCCCCGTGTACACCGCCAACCCGTTCACATCTCTAACCGTTTTTCCCCACTCGACGACACACCCGCCGAGGCTCAAACTCTGGTTACTGGCGACTCTGTTTTGAGAAATGTGAAGTTAGCGACACCAGCAACCATAGTCAATTGTCTTCCGGGGGCCAGAGCAGGCGACATTGAAGGAAATTTGAAACTGCTGGCTAAGGCTAAGCGTAAATTTGGTAAGATTGTAATTCACGTCGGCAGTAATGACACCCGGTTACGCCAATCGGAGGTCACTAAAATTAACATTAAATCGGTGTGTAACTTTGCAAAAACAATGTCGGACTCTGTAGTTTTCTCTGGGCCCCTCCCCAATCGGACCGGGAGTGACATGTTTAGCCGCATGTTCTCCTTGAATTTCTGGCTGTCTGAGTGGTGTCCAAAAAATGAGGTGGGCTTCATAGATAATTGGCAAAGCTTCTGGGGAAAACCTGGTCTTGTTAGGAGAGACGGCATCCATCCCACTTTGGATGGAGCAGCTCTCATTTCTAGAAATCTGACCAATTTTCTTAAATCCTCCAAACCGTGACTATCCAGGGTTGGGACCAGGAAGCAGAGTTGTAGTCTTACACACCTCTCTGCAGCTTCTCTCCCCCTGCCATCCCCTCATTACCCCATCCCCGTAGAGACGGTGCCTGCTCCCAGACTACCAATAACCAGCAAAAATCTATTTAAGCATAAAAATTCAAAAAGAAAAAATAATATAGCACCTTCAACTGCACCACAGACTAAAACAGTTAAATGTGGTCTATTAAACATTAGGTCTCTCTCTTCTAAGTCCCTGTTGGTAAATGATATAATAATTGATCAACATATTGATTTATTCTGCCTAACAGAAACCTGGTTACAGCAGGATGAATATGTTAGTTTAAATGAGTCAACACCCCCGAGTCACACTAACTGTCAGAATGCTTGTAGCACGGGCCGGGGCGGAGGATTAGCAGCAATCTTCCATTCCAGCTTATTAATTAATCAAAAACCCAGACAGAGCTTTAATTCATTTGAAAGCTTGTCTCTTAGTCTTGTCCATCCAAATTGGAAGTCCCAAAAACCAGTTTTATTTGTTATTATCTATCGTCCACCTGGTCGTTACTGTAAGTTTCTCTGTGAATTTTCAGACCTTTTGTCTGACTTAGTGCTTAGCTCAGATAATTATAGTGGGCGATTTTAACATCCACACAGATGCTGAGAATGACAGCCTCAACACTGCATTTAATCTATTATTAGACTCTATTGGCTTTGCTCAAAAAGTAAATCAGTCCACCCACCACTTTAATCATATCTTAGATCTTGTTCTGACTTATGGTATGGAAATAGAAGACTTAACAGTATTCCCTGAAAACTCCCTTCTGTCTGATCATTTCTTAATAACATTTACATTTACTCTGGTGGACTACCCAGCAGTGGGGAATAAGTTTCATTACACTAGAAGTCTTTCAGAAAGCGCTGTAACTAGGTTTAAGGATATGATTCCTTCTTTATGTTCTCTAATGCCATATACCAACACAGTGCAGAGTAGCTACCTAAACTCTGTAAGTGAGATAGAGTATCTCGTCAATAGTTTTACATCCTCATTGAAGACAACTTTGGATGCTGTAGCTCCTCTGAAAAAGAGAGCTTTAAATCAGAAGTGTCTGACTCCGTGGTATAACTCACAAACTCGTAGCTTAAAGCAGATAACCCGTAAGTTGGAGAGGAAATGGCGTCTCACTAATTTAGAAGATCTTCACTTAGCCTGGAAAAAGAGTCTGTTGCTCTATAAAAAAGCCCTCCGTAAAGCTAGGACATCTTTCTACTCATCACTAATTGAAGAAAATAAGAACAACCCCAGGTTTCTTTTCAGCACTGTAGCCAGGCTGACAAAGAGTCAGAGCTCTATTGAGCTGAGTATTCCATTAACTTTAACTAGTAATGACTTCATGACTTTCTTTGCTAACAAAATTTTAACTATTAGAGAAAAAATTACTCATAACCATCCCAAAGACGTATCGTTATCTTTGGCTGCTTTCAGTGATGCCTGTATTTGGTTAGACTCTTTCTCTCCGATTGTTCTGTCTGAGTTATTTTCATTAGTTACTTCATCCAAACCACCAACATGTTTATTAGACCCCATTCCTACCAGGCTGCTCAAGGAAGCCCTACCATTATTTAATGCTTCGATCTTAAATATGATCAATCTATCTTTGTTAGTTGGCTATGTACCACAGGCTTTTAAGGTGGCAGTAATTAAACCATTACTTAAAAAGCCATCACTTGACCCAGCTATCTTAGCTAATTATAGGCCAATCTCCAACCTTCCTTTTCTCTCAAAAATTCTTGAAAGGGTAGTTGTAAAACAGCTAACTGATCATCTGCAGAGGAATGGTCTATTTGAAGAGTTTCAGTCAGGTTTTAGAATTCATCATAGTACAGAAACAGCATTAGTGAAGGTTACAAATGATCTTCTTATGGCCTCAGACAGTGGACTCATCTCTGTGCTTGTTCTGTTAGACCTCAGTGCTGCTTTTGATACTGTTGACCATAAAATTTTATTACAGAGATTACAGCATGCCATAGGTATTAAAGGCACTGCGCTGCGGTGGTTTGAATCATAGTTGTCTAATAGATTACAATTTGTTCATGTAAATGGGGAATCTTCTTCACAGACTAAAGTTAATTATGGAGTTCCACAAGGTTCTGTGCTAGGACCAATTTTATTCACTTTATACATGCTTCCCTTAGGCAGTATTATTAGACGGTATTGCTTAAATTTTCATTGTTACGCAGATGATACCCAGCTTTATCTATCCATGAAGCCAGAGGACACACACAAATTAGCTAAACTGCAGGATTGTCTTACAGACATAAAGACATGGATGACCTCTAATTTCCTGCTTTTAAACTCAGATAAAACTGAAGTTATTGTACTTGGCCCCACAAATCTTAGAAACATGGTGTCTAACCAGATCCTTACTCTGGATGGCATTACCCTGACCTCTAGTAATACTGTGAGAAATCTTGGAGTCATTTTTGATCAGGATATGTCATTCAAAGTGCATATTAAACAAATATGTAGGACTGCTTTTTTGCATTTACGCAATATCTCTAAAATCAGAAAGGTCTTGTCTCAGAGTGATGCTGAAAAACTAATTCATGCATTTATTTCCTCTAGGCTGGACTATTGTAATTCATTATTATCAGGTTGTCCTAAAAGTTCCCTAAAAAGCCTTCAGTTAATTCAAAATGCTGCAGCTAGAGTACTGACGGGGACTAGAAGGAGAGAGCATATCTCACCCATATTGGCCTCTCTTCATTGGCTTCCTGTTAATTCTAGAATAGAATTTAAAATTCTTCTTCTTACTTATAAGGTTTTGAATAATCAGGTCCCATCTTATCTTAGGGACCTCGTAGTACCATATCACCCCAATAGAGCGCGTCGCTCTCAGACTGCAGGCTTACTTGTAGTTCCTAGGGTTTGTAAGAGTAGAATGGGAGGCAGAGCCTTCAGCTTTCAGGCTCCTCTCCTGTGGAACCAGCTCCCAATTCAGATCAGGGAGACAGACACCCTCTCTACTTTTAAGATTAGGCTTAAAACTTTCCTTTTTGCTAAAGTTTATAGTTAGGGCTGGATCAGGTGACCCTGAACCATCCCTTAGTTATGCTGCTATAGACGTAGACTGCTGGGGGGTTCCCATGATGCACTGTTTCTTTCTCTTTTGCTCTGTATGCACCACTCTGCATTTAATCATTAGTGATCGATCTCTGCTCCCCTCCACAGCATGTCTTTTTCCTGGTTCTCTCCCTCAGCCCCAACCAGTCCCAGCAGAAGACTGCCCCTCCCTGAGCCTGGTTCTGCTGGAGGTTTCTTCCTGTTAAAAGGGAGTTTTTCCTTCCCACTGTAGCCAAGTGCTTGCTCACAGGGGGTCGTTTTGACCGTTGGGGTTTTACATAATTATTGTATGGCCTTGCCTTACAATATAAAGCACCTTGGGGCAACTGTTTGTTGTGATTTGGCGTTTTATAAAAAAATTGATTGATTGATTGATTGATTTGACCGCATTGATGGATGACATATGACTAAAGTTTCAAAGGAAAGTGGACATGGAGAAAATTTCCTCCTGCAGACAATGAGACTGTGGCTGAGTTTTAGATTTGCCTCAGGATGGTGTTCACAGAGAATTCTAAAATAACTGAGCCACAGGATTTGGGAGAAAAAAAGAAGGGTTGGGGAACCCCTACTCTGTCAGGCTTTCCATTCTGGAGTCCTCCCACATCTCTCCAGGTCTGTCACTCAGTCTTATATTGGTGTCGACGAAGCTTGTAGAAGAAATTTGCCATCATGGTCTGCGCACTAGAAATGCCATACTGAACTGAGATGCAACAATGACAAATGTCACCATGATGCAGAACATCAAACTCACCTGACCATGGAAAATCTGGCTGTCTCCACCCCTCAGGGCCAACAGCAAACAGGACAACTTCCACATGACTGCTGACAGAATGATGGCTGCTGTTTTGTGTGTGGTTCCCCGGACCACTGGTCCAGAGACTGTCCCCGCCATCATGGCCCAGCAAGGGGCCATGGGGGACCACAAGGAAGAGGTTGTGGACATGCAGGATTCCACCTGCAGCCTCACAATCAACAGTGATGTAGTGTGGAAGAGGCAGTCTTCTGTCCTGCAGCTTGAACACACACACACATTGGGTTCCGAACAGATACACACATTTGCTCAGCTGACATCTAACACATTTCAAAAACTGACAGACTTTACAATGACAGTTAAATGAAACTTTTAGATTGTTTTAAATGATACGGGTGTAACTTATTTAGTCATAAAATATTCTGATTTTCCGGTATTTCTGTGTAGGCTCTCAGTTGTCCAGGTGGTTTCCATAATAGAGAAGCTTGAATCTTCGACTGGACTGGGTTGGTTGACGCAATGAAGTTTTGCTTCCAATCACAGAAGCTTCCTCAGCTAAAATTCTTGCTCTGGTAGTCTGACTTCTGTCTTGACTCTTGTAGAGAGAGAAACTCTACAAGAGTCAAGACAGACGCAACCCAGTCCAGTTGAAGATTCAAGCTTCTCTACTATGATTTTCCTGTATGTCCACTAAGTGGTACATTTGTGTATTCCATGAGTACATTTGGCAATACAATGAAGGAAAGCTTTACAAAGCCATTGACATGTGACATCTCAGACAAATTTCTTGTTTCACCACCAAAACAACAGCTTCTTGCTGTCTCAACATTGCCCAGTAAAGTTGCTGGGCAGAGATTTCACATTGGCTTTGGCCCTTGACATCTTATCTACTCCTAAAGACCTTCAAATTGCTCTTTCTGGTACAAGTCACACTCTCTTTGAAACACCTGCTCATCCTTTTGTTGTGTATCAAGGCTTAATTCCAGCAAAGGTCGCCACACCACTGATGGAGACTATGTGCACATGCATTTCTCCACAGGCTGTGTTCATGGATCAGCTTCACCTACACTGCATTGCCCAAGTGTCACCTGAAACAGATGCAAAATATGAAGAACTATTTTTTCATGATCTGAATGATTACATCGAGTTTATGACACTTTTATGGAATTCCGTGCGCTGCGTTTTGTCTGTGTCACTTACACCACAACAACAGTTGTTTTGTGTGAAGAACTTCTATTACCATACAGTATCTATTCTCCAAATTCCTGCCATTAGCTAGTTTCCTGAAAGTGGCGTCTATGCTCATGAAGCATGCACAGCAATGGGACTTGTAGGTAATAAAGAGCTGCAGGAGCTGGTATCTCACAATGCCCCATAATCAAGACATCACAACATATGCAGGAAGTGCAGGGGTAGCTGTAATACAGCACTCAGTGGAGTGTCTTTCTAATCAACAACTTGCCATGTCTGGATCCCTGTCTGCATCCAACGTGCACCATAGCACCAACATTAGAGAAACTGTTGGGTATTTTCTCCTCCAAACATTCTTAAAACCTTTAGCAAGACAAACAGAGTCAAGAACACCAGTGAGACAGAATATCAATTGAAGCTCGCGAGGAGTGCAGACAGTCCGTACACGTAGTACCACTGAGAGCACTGTGGATTGCTGCACGCTCACTCTTTTTATTAGGAGAAGCCCTACCCACATTGTGAAACTTGTCCTAAAGGTGGGGGGGGACATCGCATGACAAGTTTCCTCCCGTAATACAAAACATCTTATGGCACATATACTAATGATTGCAGCTGCGTGGAGAAACAGTTTTGCTTCCTTTTGTTTAATCTTATCATTGAAGGTCAGCACATCCTGTTCTTGCAGGCTCGTCTGTTGCACTTATCATCTGTTCTGCATCTGCTTGGAGTGTCCTGTTTTGCGCAGCATAAGGTCATAAAGGTCACAACAGTCAAAATAAACAATGTAACAGATACCACACAACAGGCCTGTACAAATAAATGAACAAAAGAGAAAGGTACAAATGTTTAACAGTGATAACTTATATACAAAATCTTTAACATTTCCCTCCTATTTATCGCCTGTTAAACATATGGTAGTTATCACCTAGCTTAGCACTTCTTTTGCGAGATTTTCACTAAGAGGTTCATCATGGTATGTTCTACAGGCTTACACCCCAGAGGTTATGTCATCGTCTTCATCATCATCGGTGTCTGGGTCAACATACTTAGTTTGGTCAGGGAAAAGTTCAGGAACTCCTTGCTCCCAGTCATCATTGTGGCCATCTTCATCCTCGTCATCGTCCCCAGCTTCGGGTCCGAGGAGAGGGTATGCTGCTGAAGTGGGCATTCCTGGCCCTATTGCTGTTGTAATCATTCGATTAATAAGTCCACGTATACACGGAATACAACAACATCCACACAATGTCAGAATCGCAGCAAACACTGCTATAGACACTAATAGTGAAGAAATCAAAGACCTCCATTTTCCCATCCCTTCCAGCCACCAATCCCAGCCTTCGGTGTTTACTCCACTGTGCTCTTTCATCTTCCTGTTCAACGTCCTCAGACCGTCGATGGCTTGAGTGAGGCTGCCATCTGCAGCTGTGTTGTTGGGAATGAATGTGCAGCATTGTTCTCCGAACATGGCACAAACACCTCCTTTCTCTGCCAACAACATATCCAGAGCAATCCGGTTCTGGAAGGCCATAAGGGATGTGGCTGCTAACTGTGAATGGACAGCCTTAAATCCTTCCTCAGTCCAATTTCCTAATTTCTGTACATTGTAGTGGATGTAGTTTATTCTGTCCACGTTCTTATTAATTGAACACCACCAACAGATGGAGGATTCGAATCCAGCTGCTATCTGATCAGCCAGTTTATACTCATCAGGCACTCCTCTGGGGACTCCTATCGCATCAATATATGTTGGATCTCCCACTCCTTTCCAATCTCTTTTTACTCTATGCCAATTTTCAGGCACCACAGACTGTAGGTGCGACAGCAAGTCCTTAGCTAAAATGGGAATGACTTTTACTGGGAGGAGTAGGGACACTAAGGCACAGTAGCCCGACACATTCCTAGGCACTCTATCAAAAAGCCTATTATCTCCACACCACCACCACACGTCACTTCTGCTTACTGGCTTAAAGGGCATGTTGGTTTGAACGGTGTTTTGGCACCAGGTACTGTAATTCAACAAACCCAACTGTTTTCCCGTTCCTGGGAGGTTTACACACGTATAATTTCCTAGTGCCACTTTTTCAGAGAACAGCGGTTTGCTTCCTGACATGGCAGACAGTGGATAGATCTTATCCCACTTTGAGCAATTATGTTCGGGTCTAATTGATGTACTAGTCATTACCAGTAGTACACAGCTTTGTTCTAAGGCTGCTGGTATGACTTGCAATATAGGTCTTGGACCCATGCATACTATGCAGTCCTGTTTTGTGGAATTTCCTGCTTGCTCTGCCATCAGGAGCCAATTATTATTCTGTCCGCTAATTCCTGTGGTTACTAGGAACCAGTCGTCTGCCGATAGCGGCCCTTTGTGCAGACGAGCCTGCTTTGCTCTTACTGACCCTGGTCCTGGCAGAAGATCGCCCGGTACTGTTTGATCGAAGGTGTTTCTTGAAACGTTGGTGTTCGGTGTTTTTGGACACAGCACAATCTTCCAGCAGGGATCATATCCCGCTTTGTAGGCGCACAGTGCAAATGTGTGGCAGACATGCACTGGGTTACTTATCGGGACTGCTAATGAATTTATTGTGAATGTCACTGTTTTGGTTCGGCCGCTGACTGTTAAATTTGATATGATATTTTTCCACTTAACTGCATCATCTGTCCACCCATACGAGTTTTGCGCCCAGTGGCCATTTGTTAGAAAGGTATTTCCCCACCAATGACTGGCTCGGGGAAAACCTGTAGTCATATAAAAATCATAATGCAGCCATTGTTCCGGGTCGCTAACCCAGCTGCTCTGCCTGAGGGCCAAAAAGGGTATCTGTACAACATAATAGATTCTGGGCGTGGTGTAACAGGCATAAACCCATTGGTAGGATGTTTCCTGGTCCTCGCAAGGATTTAGGCCGCATAGTATCTGCCTCCCATGATTGTAGCAGGTTACTCCATTTGAGGTAACCACATATCGTCTACCGCGGTGGATTGCATTACCAATTGTAATTTCATCTGTTCTGGTTGTGGTGTTCTCTACGTTCCCATTGTCAATTCCCTTTTTCCACACATGCATTCCCCATATAGTGACCGTTATGGCTCCCAATGCTAACGCCCAGCAGCACAATGCTGTTTTCATCCATAATGGTGTATGGCGCCCCATAGTCAGGATCTCCCTAAAGTCAGTGTCCTAAGTTTCTGGTCAGTGGCTTGTAATTGCTTCTGCTGATTTTCGTGTCTGCTCTGGATCTTAACACCCGAGCCACACACTATTATCAGACTTGCTCACCTTCCGTACTTACACTGGGTTTACAGAGATCACTTTCTTACAATGTGTTAAATGTATCCACGTTTGTCTTTCTCCTATTTTCAAGGCTGTGGGTGTTGTGAGTAGTACTTGATGGGGCCCTTCCCACTTAGGTGAATGCCAGTGTTTTCTCTTGATGCTTCTTATCAACACCCAGTCTCCAGGTACCACTTTAGGGTCATCCTGTGGAGAAATGGGATCATCAGTGTTTGAAACTCTCCCTCGTTGTCTTTCTAACATCTTCCTCATGTAATCTGCAAAATTGGCTTCCTCAGGTACATCCCAAATATGCCCATAATGTGGTAGTCGATATTTTCTTCCAAACAATGTTTCATAAGGTGTCAAACCCGTGGTACAAGTTATGTTTATGTACATCTTCACCAAATCTACACAATGTGTCCATGGTCTGCCTGTTTCCTCCATTGTCTTTCTAAGTCTGTTTTTTACTGTCCCATTCATCCTTTCCACTAATCCGGCACTTTGTGGATGATAAGCACAGTGATTTTTGAGATTAATCTGTAGCACTTCTCCTACATATTGCACTATTGTATTAACAAAGTGCGCTCCATTATCTGAATAGACTGTTTCTGGTATTCCAAATCGTGGAATGATGTCTTTGCACAATGCTTTAGCCACTGTAAGTGCATCTGCATGTTTTGTGGGGAACAATTCTACCCATTTTGAGAAGGCATCAATTATGACTAAACAAAATTCCTTCCCTTCATGTTTACTCAACTGTATATAATCCATATGAATCACTTGAAAGGGATATTGTGGTGTTGGAAATTTGCCTCTTTGGGGTCTCAAATTGCCTTGTGAGTTGTGTTTTGCACATGTCATGCATGCTCTACAATGCTGTTTTGCATATGCATCAAACCCATAAAGACAAAAAATAGATTGTAATTGCGATATCATACCCCCTGATGAGACATGCGTCACGCCATGGCTCATGATAGCTGCCCATTTAAACATATTTTTTGGCAATATGGGTTTCTTTTGTGGTCATGAGTACAAATCATTTGCGAATGTAGCTCCTTTGTTTAACCACATTTGTTTTTCCTTTTCAGGTGCCTGTTGTTGCATGTCAGCAAGCAGGGTGTGACCTAAATGCAAATCTGGAGTGGTTTCCTGTACAACAAAAACAGAAGAAGCTGCTGCTGCCTTTGCGGTTTTGTCAGCGAAATCATTTCCTTTTGAAACGACATCAGAGCCTTTGGTGTGAGCCGCACATTTGCATATAGCAATCTGTTTTGGCAATTTGACAGCTTTCAGTAGTGCAGTTAGAAGAGTGGCATGAGTCACCGGTTTTCCAGACGACGTCACCATCCCACGCTCTTCCCACAATTTTGCAAACACATGCACTGTGCTGAAAGCGTACTGGCTGTCCGTATAGATTGTCACAGCTTTTCCTTTAAACAAATGACAAGCTGCAGTTAAAGCAACTAATTCAGCTGCTTGCGCTGAAAATGACGATGGCAATGAAGTAGAATCCAATACTTCTGAATTTGTGACAACAGCATATCCAGATTGTGTTTGTCCATAAGCATTTTTAGTGGAGGAACCATCCACATACACAATTGTACTGTGTGGGATGGGCGTATCCAGTAGATCAGCGCGGGCCTTCATACAAACTGTTGCTACATCGAGACAAATGTGCGGTTCACCATCCTCAGGTAAAGGCATCAGTGTCGACGGATTCAATGTTGTACACCGTTCTACAGTAAGATGTGGTTGTGATAATAGTAACGACATACACGAAAGATGTCTTGCTGGAGATAAGAAGGTCATGTTTGTTTGCAACAGAAGTGCTGAAACTGCATGTGGAACTTTCAATGTCAGCTGATGGAATAGAACAACATTACTGCTACTTTGAACAGCCATGGAGGCTGCAATAACAGCTTGCACACATGGTGGTAGAGCACTTGCCACTGCATCCAGTTTAGATGAGTAGTAGGCGACTGGCCTTAATTTTGAACCATATGCTTGTACCAAAACACTAGTCATGAACTTATTCTTACAATCTACTGTTTGAATGAATGGTTTACTATAATCCGGTAGTGCCAAAACTGTGGATGACACTAATGTTTGTTTCACTTTCACAAAAGCTTCCTCAGCTTCTTTGTTCCATTCCAACACGGTTGACATTGAAATATCATCTTTGTACATCAAATCAGAAAGTGGACTAGTCAGTTCTGCATAGCAAGGGATCCATGCCCTGCAGTAATTAGTCAGTCCAAGAAATGACATCATCTGTTTTTTGGTTTGTGGTTTTGGAGCATGTAAAATCGCTTCCTTCCTGTCAGACAGGATAGTACGACCTGTGGCTGATAATTCATGTCCTAAATATTTTACTTTATCCCTACGCAACTGAACTTTGTTTTTACTCACTTTGTGGCCATTATCAAATAAGAAACACAATAATGCTACTGTGTCAGTTATGCAGTTTTCTCGTGTGTCAGAGGCAATCAAAATGTCATCAACATACACTAATAGTTGGCTATCTGCCGGTGGAACGAAATTGGCTAAACATGCTGACATGACTTGAGAATAAATAGTTGGACTCTCTGCGTAACCCTGCGGTAATCTGGTAAATGTATATCGTTGTCCTTTAAAGGTAAAAGCAAACCAGAATTGACTATCTGGGTCCACCGGTACAGAGAAAAATGCATTACTGATATCTATTACAGAAAAACAACTAGAATTTGGTCTCAATGAATTTAACAGTGTGTGCGGATCTGGAACACATGGAGCTCTTTTCACTACAGCAGCATTTACAGCTTGGAGATCCTGTATCATTCTCCATCCTACTGAGGGCGGAGCCTTTTTTACAGGAAATATGGGTGTGTTACATGGTGAATCTGGACATGGCACTATTACTCCTGCTGTTAACAAATCCTCTATTACTGGTCTGATTCCTTCAATTGCATCAGGTTTCAACGGATACTGTCTTACACATGGTCTGTATTCTGTTTTTGGTCTTATAACTACAGGTTGTGCATTTTTAATCAGTCCTACGTCTGAAGGACCTGTTGTCCACAATCCTGATGGTACTGAAGAAAGAAGATCATCTTCTTCAGGACTCAACTGAAACACTCAGGACTGTGAAGTGGACACATCAATATGTGTTCCTGCCTTCAATAACAGAGACACATTAACTGGGATTTTGTACAATTTTGTTGAAGGGCTGTACTCAGTGTGTGGTCCCACTTTGTCCCAATCAGTTACTGATAGTGCTGTCATGGTCATTACACCTAAATCTTGCCACTCAGCCAAATATGGTTTACAAAGTGACACATGTAGTGGCATGCCTGTGAGTCTTAATTTTAGGATATCTTCAGTGGCACCTGTTACAGTTATGACAGCTGTTGAATTGCCATCATGAATCAAATCTGTCATTGTCAGCTTCACAGGTGAAATGTCTTTCAGTTTGTTTTCATAGTCACCATCAGGACCTGGAGTGTCTTTGTGCCACATTGTGACATGCAGGTCAGGTGGCGACATCTTTTGTTCAGGATGTTTCAGTAGGGCTGTCGCTTGCAAGATGACATCTTTACCCCATCCTGCAGCATCTTCTTCAGAAATGTCAAATGTATAGTAATAGTGGAATGTGGGGTCATCGCTTTCTTCTCTCACCATGTTAACACCTCCTGTGCGCTTAACAACTAATTTCCCTTGTTCCACAATTATGGACAAGCCCATTGCAGTCAATCCGTCTCGTCCCAGAAGATTTACGGGACACTGTGGCATGTTCAGCAATGGCAGTGTACACGTCATTCCAAATGGATCTTCCAAGGTTATGGGTTTAGTAATAGGGACGTCTGATGTTTGTCCATTTGCAGAGCGAACCCTAAAGGTTTTGTTGCTTAATTTATGGACAGGTATGTTGTCATTACATGTGGTTCTACATGCTCCTGTGTCACAAAGAAATACCACTGGTCGTCCATTTACTAACAAAGTCACTTCCGGTTTTGGTACCGGATTTCCCAGTAAGGCACATAAATCCATATCGCACTCAGACTCATTGTCTGAAGTGGTGTCATGGATTATGGAATCTAGTCATTGTGGATACTGTGGTTGTGGAGGATTATTCCGTTGTGGAATTCTTCCTGCTGCTCCATCAGCAGGTGGATTCGGACAATTTCTAGACATATGTCCCTCTCTTCCACAGTTCCAACAAATCAGGGGACCACGTGGTGGCCCTCCCTGTCTGTGCTGCTGTTGTGGTTGCCATGGTCCTTGACGTTGTGGCTGTCCACCTTGTCTGTTTTGCCATGGCTTTTGGGGGCGTTTCCACTGCTTCTGCTGTCTTAAGTTACCCTGTTGGTAATATATTTCATCATCTCCTTGTGCTACATACACTCCTTTGTCGCTGTTTCCTGTCTTTTTCTGCTTTAAGACTTCTTCTGCATGACAACAGTGGGTGTGCGTTTCTTCCAATGTGCCTGTTGGCAGTCCAATCCAATGTTTCTGTATCCAAGCTTTTATATCCTTGTTGGAGTGCTGGATCAGAGCGTTTTTCAATTGTTGTTCATACACTGGTGTTCCTGGCAATATGCCACTATGGACCCTAAATACACTCTCAAATCTGCATCTAAACTCTGTCCATGGCTCTCCTTTCTGAGTTGTCCTGGTAATTTCAGTATAATTTATTTTTGGTCCTAACACACCTTTTGCTCGTGTAATCATAGCTTCCACTCGTGTTTGCAAGACTGGATCATCATGTGGCAACGGTACGCCATCCTGGTCTGCAGGATTCCAGTCTCCGCGTACCTGACTCCATTTAGGGCCACATGCTTTCATCCATACCTGTTGGACTTCAGGTCCATTGAGGTGGTAAGAATTTCTAATATTTTCTATATCTTGCATGAATCCTTCAATATCGACATGTGGTGATGGTATCATGTCGACTGCTGCTTTGATATCATCAGCATTCCATGTTCGATATACAAGCATGGTTGGTCGGTGCCCTGAAGTTCCTGCACGAGGATTTGGTACTTCTATCAAACGATAGGCACCTTCCTGGTCACTGTGTTCCTCCATGGGAGGAGCTGTAGGCACTTTTGTTTGACTGCGTGTTTGTGGCTTTTCTTGTTTTTCACTTTTTACTTTAGGTCGCACTGCCATATCATACTGCGGTGGCGGCACATCATCATCCTCCGGTAGAGGAGGGTACAAATGCGTTGTTGCCGACGGTCCAGCCGTCGGTGGTTTCTGAGGTTGTTCAGGTTCTTTATGTTGAATTATCACATCTTCCTCTGCCTTACCTACCCCTTTCTTTTTCCTTGCTTTCTCTAATCTTCGTTTCTCTGCTCCTTTCTGTCTGTTCTCTGCTTCTTCCTCCCAAAATGCCACTAAATCTGCCCCTACTTTCTGCTTCTTTTTCTCATCACCTTTATGTTCCTGTTCTAACTCCTCCTTCAGTTTCTGAATACTGGTCAGGTTCAGTCGTCCGTCAAAGTCATGTTTATTTATCCAGGTCTCCAATTTCTTTGTTGCTTTTGGATTTTTTGCTTCCATAAATTTCCAGTCGTCAGTTGATAAATTTTCTTTCTTTTTAGACGTCTTTCCCCCCATTTTTATTATTCTTTGTTATAATTTGGACTTCATACGGGGGCACACCTAGGGTGTTCTAAATCTGAAGTTTTCACTTTCTTTGGACGTGACAATTAACAGTCCGTCGTGTGGTTGATTCCTTTCACCTCCCCGTAGGAAGCGGAATCACTTGCCTCTGCTTCCACACACGGTTGTCACTTACTTTGTCCAAAGAATTACACTTTCACACTTTTATTCCCTACCGGTACACGTATATAAACAGAGGAGTCCGCACCCTCCTTCGGAATTTAACTACGTGCGTTCCTCGCCATCGTAGAGGAGTCCGACCTCCTCGCAGAATTTAACTGTGTTTCATTAACAGACGATTCTACGTCATCGCTTGCGGAATTTAACTGTTTATGTGATCTGATCACCACTCACTCAGTACTGTTACAAAGAAATTCTACTCACTGACTCGACCTCCTGTCTGTCTTCTTCGGGAAAATCTCGTCAACCAGACGATGCCAACGGCGGTCGACAATTGCAGACACGATCAATCGATCGGACCTTGGCCAAGGATTTTTGTCTGGACTTGACGACCTCCGCCGGACACCTCCGGTGTTGTTGAGATCCCGGACGAGCCCCCAGTCAATGTTGGGTATTTTCTCCTCCAAACATTCTTAAAACCTTTAGCAAGACAAACAGAGTCAAGAACACCAGTGAGACAGAATATCAATTGAAGCTCGCGAGGAGTGCAGACAGTCCGTACACGTAGTACCACTGAGAGCACTGTGGATTGCTGCACGCTCACTCTTTTTATTAGGAGAAGCCCTACCCACATTGTGAAACTTGTCCTAAAGGTGGGGGGGACGACATCGCATGACAAGTTTCCTCCCGTAATACAAAACATCTTATGGCACATATACTAATGATTGCAGCTGCGTGGAGAAACAGTTTTGCTTCCTTTTGTTTAATCTTATCATTGAAGGTCAGCACATCCTGTTCTTGCAGGCTCGTCTGTTGCACTTATCATCTGTTCTGCATCTGCTTGGAGTGTCCTGTTTTGCGCAGCATAAGGTCATAAAGGTCACAACAGTCAAAATAAACAATGTAACAGATACCACACAACAGGCCTGTACAAATAAATGAACAAAAGAGAAAGGTACAAATGTTTAACAGTGATAACTTATATACAAAATCTTTAACAGAAACAATACTGATTTAAGGACAAGTTTGTAGTGTCTAGATGTGAGGGCTATATTTAATCAACTTTAGCGTGACAGATATGCTGCTATCTTCCAGACTTTAGTTAGCATCCTCCTCAATCACTTTTTGAGTTAGATGCTAATGGTCCATAGCTGAATGCCGAACTCTGCAGGGGCCCCCAACCCATGTGCAAGTTACAGAAATATCTATACATTGATGTTAACAAGGCAGCACGGTGGTATAGTGGTTAGCACTGTTGCCTCACATCGAGAAGGTCATGCGGTCAATTACAACATGTGGCCTTTCTGTGTGGAGATTGCATGTTCTCCACGTGTTTGTGTGGGTTCTCTCTGGGTGCTCCGGCTTCCTCCCACATACAGAAATGCAGGTTAGGTGGATCAGAAACTTTAAATTGTCAGTAGGTGTGAATGTGTTTGTTTGTGGGCCTGCAACAGACTGGCATCCTGTCCAGGGTGTACCTGCCTCGCTCTCTATGACTGCTGGGATGGGCTCCAACCCCCCGCGACCTTTAACAAGACTAAGCGGTTGAAGATGAGTATGAGAGTGAGTGTGTGATGTTAAGTAAAGCATAATAACAGCAATAATTATAATTCATGAGTCCTTAAATTTACTTTGTGTTATTACAGAGCCAGTTTTTTTAATCATCTACATGAATCATCAAGAATGACACAACAAAATGCTTCAGTAGTTCAGCTAACAATGAGTCATTCTCACTGTGTCTTGTACACTACTCTACCTCTAACCTTGGTGACATGAGATTTGGGGTCTCACTGGGGTCCATCTTAGGCCCCCTGCTATTCTCCCTTTGTATAGCACCCTTTGGGCACATATTGCAGTGTTTTTGAGATTACCTTTCACCGCTATGCTGATGATACTCAGTTGTACATGCAGATAACTGTTAGCAATCTTATACACATAAATTCCTGAGAGGATTGCCTGGCATCAGTGAAAAGCTGCATGTCCAGCAATTTCTTACCTTTAAACTTGGACAAGACCGAATTGATGGTTCTTGGTCCAGTGAGACATCAGCATCAGTTTGATCAGTTAACGCTTAACTTAGACTCGTGTGTCATACATCACACTGACAAAGTGAGGAACCTTGGACTCGTGTGCCATACATCACACTGACAAAGTGAGGAACATTGGGGTGATTTTTACCTCACATTGTCCTTTGACTTACACATTAGAGATATTATGTGGACTGCTTTCTTCCATCTGCGAACCATACCGAAGATTCATCCCATCCTGTCTATGGCTCATGCAAAGACCCTGATTCTTTGACTCTCTGTTGTGTGGGCCGCTGAAGAGGAGGTACTGCTGGCCCACCACCACCAGAGGGCACCCTGCCTGGAGTGCGGGCTCCAGGCACCAGAGGGCGCTGCCGCCTAACAGGAGTAGCTGGGGTGACAGCTGACACTCATCACCTATGACAGCTGTCACCACTCATCTGATCAGCATCAGTATATAAGCAAGATGTCATCTCCACCTCTTTGCCGAGATATCGCTTTACCAGGAAGGTAACGTTCTCAGCTGGCTGTGAGATTTATTCGACAGTAACCTTTTGTGACTTTTTGTGTATCGTATAACAGACTCTTTTTCCAACAAGAGGTGGAGTTGGTTTTCCTGCCGTGTGAATTGCTGGGTGCATACGCGCCCACATTTAATTGTTTTTTTTGTTCCTCGCCAGCAGTACCAGATCCGACACGCGGAGGCAGTGGCCACCTGGGAGTTCGGGACTTGGCGGCTCCAGTATTCCCGGGGTCTGGTGGCGGAGGAAATCGTGTGGTTCCGGTTCTACTTTGGACAGACGTCTTCTATCTTCGAGCCTGCCCACACGACACCTTTTGTGATTTGACCTTTTGTCTATTGTTGTAATCTGTTGTGTTTGTTGTGCCCTTTCACAACAGTAAAGTGTTGTATTTGACTTCCTCCATTGTCCGTTCATTTGCGCCCCCTGTTGTGGGTCCGTGTACCTACACTTTCCCAACACTCTCTCTCATAAGGCCAGCATACAGACATAGTATGGTAATGTGCTTAATGTCCCTTTAAAGTCATTTCATTTGCAGCAGAACAGGCCTTGGCCTCAACTTTATCTAAATTTTGGGTCTGTTAGGGAAGCTTTGGGCTAGTGGCTGGCAATCACATTTCTCTGTTTTCCTGTCAACTTACTGCTGATGAATTATACCATCGGTGTAGGGTTTGTTTGTTTTTTTGTTTTTTTCTGGCCAACTAATTCTGCTCTTTTTCTCTGTGTCTGAGGTACAAATGACATTGCATGGAATTACAGGACTGATGGATCCCAACCCCAAGGGGCCGGACTGATCATGAGATACAAGGCCTGATGCAGATGCTGCATGCTGCAGTCTGCATTCGGGGGTGACCCTGTCACAGGGAAAGGCCCACTGACGGCGTGAGGAATGCTGGATGACCCCTGCCTGTGGTGCTGACACCTGTGTGCACTTCTCATCTTCTTTATATTATTACGTTGTTTTATTTCCTGTTTTCTGTTTCTTCAGCTTTGGAAAACTTTGGAAAACCTTGTAATTGTTAGAATGGCCTAAGTGAGTCACCCTTTTGAGTCTGGTCTGCTTGAGATTTGTTTCTCAATATCATCAGAGGCAGTTTTTCCTTACCACTGTCGCCTGTGTGCTAAATCTAGGGGTTGGTAAGGTTAGACCTTACTTGTGTGAAGCGCCTTGAGGCAGCTTTTGTTGTGATTTAGTGCTGTATAAATTAAACTAAACAACCAGCCTTTTTAATAGTCTCTGATTTCATGCAATAATGCCGTCTCAACAAAATGAATCATTGACACTGAGGCCCACTCTATTCTCCAAATTCCAGCCATTAGCTAGTTCCTGAAGGTTTGTAAGAGTTCTATGATTCAATTTGAAATAATTTTTTAGAAGTGTTTTTTTTAAATGTGATACTTTGATGTATGCAAGAAGACTGAGAGAGAATTTAAAATGTTCCATTATCATAAAAGAACTGCACATGCAAGTCAGGACTTTTGGTGAAAGTTTTTAAGTTCTGCCCTGTTTCCCCATCTGTTGTCCCTGTCTCTGTGTTTAGTGTCTGTATGCTGGGCTGGCCATGGCTGAACGTGTTTCCACTCTGCCTCCACCTCATCAAGCTCACCTGCTCCTCATCTACATTGATTGCCTCCACCTCCAGCCGAAACTTGGTTTAAACCTGGTCTTACTCTCCACTCATCGCCATTTTGTTGTTGTAACCACCGTGGTAACTACTTGGCCAGCCTGAACCTTTGTAGCTTGCTTGTATGCTATATTTTTCTTGTTCCTTTCTAACCATTGTGGGTTTTTTTTCTCTCGCTCACCCATGCTTACCATCCCTGGCTGCCCTGCTCAGCCCAGTGTTTGTCCTTCCCAGCTCATCACATGGAACTCCATTACATTTTGTAATAAACTCCTTGTTGATGGATTTATTTGGAGTCTGTTGTTTAGGTTCTATCTCTGTGTGTAGCCTGTGGAGGACAAGTTGGGACATGTCTATCTCGGCTTTCAGTGTTTACCAGTCGAGTGAGTATAAAAGAACTTGTGGAGAGCTGGACATGTCCCAACTTGTCCTCTAACACTCCGAAACGGAGGTGTTCCTTTGTCTCACTTCATCAGCGAATCGGTCGTGACGCGTGAAGCCTCCGCGCGGCTTTCCATGACAAAATCTCTTGTTAAAAGTGAAATCTGCCGGAAAATGGCTGATGTCCAGGTCTTGTGATAACCAGAGAAAGAGCACATGACGGTCTCGTATCCACAGAGCCATCAGCTTAGAAATGATCCAGTGGTTTGTGCCACATCGTCACAGCTCACAGCGCGGCGCACCGACCGTCCTTAAAGGGGTCCTTAAACCTGTAGTTAAAGTCCTTATTCTCTGTGAAGCCCGTAAAATGTTCACTGAAAGCCAGATAAATTTTTCGAATGGTTTCTAGGTGCCAGTCTCTAACAGCTTCTGAAAAAATTCTGATGGAAAAAAAGTCTTTTTCATTCCGCCATTTCCAGACAATGAAAATCCGACGAGGGGGCGGGACCACTCCTTCCACAAGGCGTGCTCACAGGCGAATGACGTCACCCACAGGCGTGGAAAAACTCACGCATGCGCACGAGGGTTCAAGCATGTCTGACGTAAAAACATATGAATGAAATCCATATAGTTTTTGAAAAAAATAAAAAGGTACAATAGTTTATGGACAGACCTCGTATGTCAAAATACTTGAAGAGGTCATGTTGCCTTATGCTGAAGAGGACATGGCCTTGAAATGGGTGTTTCAACAAGACAATGACCCCAAGCACACTAGTAAACCAGCAACATCTTGGTTCCAAACCAACAAAATTAATGCATCGCAGATGTGAAGAAAGGATTGCTAAAAAAGCAATTTGAACATAATAGTTTTGAGTATGTAGCGTCAACAGCAGATGCTACTATTATTGTGAACCCCCCCTTTTCTACTTTTTTTACTAATAGCCCAATTTCATAGCCTTAAGAGTGTGTATATCATGAATGCTTGGTCTTGTTGGATTTGTGAGAATCTACTGAATCTACTGGTACCTTGTTTCCCATGTAACAATAAGAAATATACTCAAAACCTTGATTAATCTTTTTAGTCACATAGCACTACTATTATTCTGAACACTACTGTATGAACAGCTCAAATGATGACTTGAAGTCTTAAATATGGCTGACTGCATATCTTGTGGTGCCTGGTACCATTTTGATGATATTATATTAGCAGCACCAAGTCTACCCTGCTTTTTAAGTGGGGAAAGGGACCATATTGTCTTAACATTTCCTCAACACAATCCTCTGTCTCAGAAACTTTCTCCTCTGTTTCACTTTCACTGTCAAAGAGCTGTTCCAAAACTTCATTCTCTTTCTCCGTCTCTCTTGAAAATGTCATCTGGGAAAAGATTTACAGTGAAATAGGGATGTCATGAACACTGCAGTACTGATGGAGCACAATGAGGAATTATTTGGCTAGAGGGCTGCGGTGCAAGCTTTTATATGTTTGCTCCTCCATTATTTTGCATGAACTACCAGTGTTCTTGCGAGAAAAACCCGCCACCCACAGTGCAGGAATTATCAGTAGTATCAGTTCTCAGGAGGTGTGAGAAGTAGACCCCACATTCATAGACACACACACATACATTCATACCCCCAATGTCATGTATCAACTCAAAAGTATCAACTCTGTACCTGCAGGTGTGGGGATGTTACGTTTCACATGGGTCACACACAGACAGACAAGTTTTAGACAGCTAAAAGAGTCTGGGGTCAAGCTGACCCCAGAGAACCACCGATGCATATAATATGTGTTCAGCACAATGAAAAAATGTCACTGTGAAAATTTTATGCTAAATCAAATGTACCCATTAAATGAGGAAAAGTCATGAAATATGAAGTTTAAAAAAAAGTCAAGTATTTTTTGAATGATAAACAATGAATGGGGTCAAATTGACCCCAAGGATAATAGGAGTGTTAAGAGTAGAGGTGGGCAATACCGGGAATTTTGGTATTGATCCGATACCAAGTAAATACAGGCCCAGTATCGCTGATATCGAAACGATACTTTTTCATACGAGGTCTATTAGATAATAAACCGACCCTTTTATTTATTTGTTTTTTAACTATATGGATTTGAATGACGTGCGATTACACCAATCATGCTTGAACCCTCTTGCGCATGCGTGAGTTTTTTCACGCATGTCGGTGACGTCATTTCCCTGTGGGCAGGCCTTGAGTGAGATGTGGTCCCGCCCTCTCAGCTGAATTCGTTTGTTTCACACGCTGCTCGAGACGGCGCGCGTTGCTTTATCAAAACATTTTTCTGGACCTGTGAGGAATATCCGAGTGGACACTATTCGAGAAATTAAGCTGGTTTAATGGCTGATGAGAGATTATGGGGTGTTACTGTCGGTGTAAGGACTTCCCACGGAGCGGGACGTCATGCAGCGCTTCCAAAAAATAATAAGGTCGGATACTTTTCTAATAGACCTCGTATTTAAGCTTCATAGATCCAAAGGATCCAAAAGACCTAGGATAGAATTTCGCCAAACATTGTACATGACAACAAAATACTTTATTAGCACAATCAACATTTTTGTTTAAAAATATCACTCAACACAACTTAAAACAAAATCTCCTGAGATAGATGGCTGACAAACCACAATACAAGGGTGCGCTGCTCTGTGTTGTGTGACACAGTGCAGTGCTGCTCTTACAGACAGAGAGTAGACTTTGATGAATCTGTGTGCAGAGCAGTCAGTGCGTGCGCGAGAGAAAAAAAGCTTGAGTATCGATCTTTTTACACAAGGATCATTCAATATCAATACCAGCGTTGGTATCGATATTATCAATATTAGGATTGATCCGCCCACCTCTAGTTAAGAGGAGTGTTGGCCTGGCCTGAGGCAGTCAGTACGAATGCTAACCTAGAGTTCTGCTCAAAAGTTTACATACCCTGGCAGAATTTTAGATTTTATTTTATTTTTTTTGGGGGGGGGGTCATTTCTCAGCGAATATAAATGCTAACACAATTTATATATATATATATATATATATATATATATATATATATATATATATATATATATATATATATATATATATATATACTCATGGTTAGTGGTTGGGTGAAGTCATTTATTGTGAAACCATAATGACAACATAAACTACACAAATGACCCTGATAAGGGATTCTTATCTTATTAAGATAAGAATCCATTTTGGTGACCTTGTTAGAATGCATGTCCTCTGTCGTGATCAGATTTTGTTGAGCGCACTGATGGTTGTGTGATGTTGTATTTCCTGAATGAGGCTTTTCCCCTGCTTGATTGGCGTGTGGCTGGGCAGAACCTCTGATGTCATTGGCCTTATATGGTTTGCTTGGCGCCCTTTGGGGAGACACAAACTTTTGTTGTATAAATTGTTTTGTTCGTTGTATTAGTTAGTAGTAGTAGTATTTTTTTTTTTTTTTTGAGGCCTCAAAGGTAAATGTATGGTTTGTAATGTGCACTTTTGTGAAAAACTGAGGATTTTGCTTGTTGGCCTTAGGCGGCTTTCTCATAAGGAGATTGACTGCTGGGGGGTTTTAGGGATGGAGGCAAGTGCGGGTTGCAGCATCCCACACCTTTATCCCTTCATTGGCTTGGGGTGTGTTCAGTGCCAATACAGCTGCTGCGAGTAACACGCAAGTCCCACCACCATGCTTCCAGATGATTAGGGAAGAGCTAGTTTAGGGATTTTTTTTTTTTTTTTTTTTTTTGGTGGAACCAAAGCGGAGATCCTCTTTTATTTTGGTGTAACATTGCAAAGTATCATTTAAGCTTCTGTTATTTCGGGTAGGTTTTTTTTTCTCATTTGTGTTACAATGGACAAAGTCGTGGGAGATTTTGTGGAGTTGCCATCTGTTAGTGGTTTGGATCTTTGCACTAAACAGCAGTTGGCTTCCATTGGAGAGTTTTATGAAGTGGATGTAGGAGATTTAAGGAATTTGAAGGCAGCATTGATTGAGAAGGGTGTATCGGCAGATGAAGGTAATGTAACTGCAGATGAGGTTAATTCTGCTTTAACGTTAGGGAAAAATTGGCACTTGAGAGGGAGTTGGAGCAGGTCAGGTTAAAAATGCCTTCTGACAATTTGAATCCACGGAGGGGGTTTGATTTTGTATGCAATCTGCGTCTTGTTCCTAGGTTTGAGAAGAGTGATCCGGATACATTTTTTTGCACTTTTTGAGACAGTGGCTAACTCGAGGGTTTGGCCTGAGGCTGATCAGGTTGTTATGTTGCAGTCTGTCTTTCCAGGTAAGGCTCAAGCAGCATATTCAGCTTTGAGTGAAGGTGAGAGCCGGGTGTACAAAACTGTCAAGGAGGCTGTGTTCAAAGCTTATGAGTTGGTTCCAGAAGCCTATAGACAGCGTTTTAGGTCCTGGAGGAAAGGTGAAAGGCAGTCCAATGTAGAGTTTGCTAAAGATCTGCACAAACATTTCAGTAGGTGGTGTTCTGTTTTAGATGTCACTACTTATGAAGAGCTTTGTAACCTAATTGTACTTGAACAGTTTGACTGTGTTCCACCTGAAGTTGCTACTCACATAACTGAGAGGGGAAAAGCTGCTGTATCTGAGGCAGCTACTACTATTGCTGATGAGTATATTTTGGCTCATACAGGGAAAAGTAGGAGATGTACTCTCTTTGATTTTTCCACTACTAAACTTGTGAGTCATTCAAAGTTTGCTAGGTTGAGCCTAATAGAACTGGTTGTTTTTCTAAGTCCATGCGTTCTGATCAGTTTTGTAATTATAGCCATGAAAAGGGTCTTTGGAAGAGTGAATGTCCTGTTTTGAGAAGCAAAGTTGGTAGTTTTGCTAAAAATGTTAAACCTGCTGCATTTACAGCTCGAAGGGAAGACTTCACAGTTTCATGTGCTAAGTCTAAAAACTGTTCTGGTTTGGAGGCATTTGTTTCAGATGGTCTTGCGTGACTTTGTGGTAATGGTTGTAAAGTGCCAGTGAAGATTTTGAAGGATACTGGAGCAAGTGATTCCTTCATTCGAGCTTCAGTTTTACCATTTTCAGAAGAGACTGATACAGGTGACTGTTATTGTTAGAGGTGTCAGTTTGGTTCCGCTGAGTGCACCTTTGCACAAAGTTTTTCTGACTTGTCTTGTTGAAGATGTTCATCTTGCTGTACATCCAGCTCTACCAATAGAGGTCGTGGATGTCATTTTGGGTAACTACTTAGCTGGCGATAGAGTTTCAGCTCAAATCAAGGAACCAGACACGAGCGGGACTTTCCAGACGTGTTTACGGCTTGTGCTAGCACCAGGGCTAAGTTTAAGTCTGACACTCTTGATGATCCTTATGATTTTGAATCTTTCATTACCTGAGTCACTTTCAGTCTCTCTGCAGGAATTGGTCTCTGAGCAGACAGTGGATGCATCCTTAACTATACTGTTCGACAAAGTGCAGCCCACTACAGAGGCAAAAAGTTCAGCATCTGGGTATTTTCTTCAGGATTAGGTACTGGTTAGGAAAAGGATTTGCCCTCTTGTGAGCTCCAGTTTTTCAAATTATGGTTCCTACTAAATTTAGAAGTAGTGTTATCTTGCTCACATGATCAAACAGGCCATTTAGGAGTTAACAAAACATACAATCATATTCTGTTATTTTTTCTGGCCTCATTTAAAGCATGACATTGCAGCTTATCAAGACTTGCTATACATGTCAAGTAACGGGTAAACCAAACCAGTCTATTAGACCAACGCCACTTCATCCGATACCTGTGATTGAAAATACTTTATAACATTTGATTTTCGATTATGTTGGGTCATTGCCTAAATCAAAATGTGGTTCTCAGTATCTGCTAACTGTTATGTGTTTGGTTACTCATTACCCTGCTGCATATGCATTATGCAATATCACTGCAAAGTCTATTGTTAAGGCATTAACTCAGTTTACAGACATATTTGGTATGGCTAAAATCATTCAAAGTGACCAGGGGTTAAATTTTTAGTCCTAAGTCTTGGGCAGACTTGGGCAAAAAGACTTGATTGTGCTTAACATTAAACACAATCAGGCCTCAGCATATCACACACAGAGCCAAGGAGCTCTGGAGAGGTTCCATTAGACATTGAAGTCCCTGTTGCACTCCTACTGTAGAGTTGTGTGGGGATTGGGAAGATGGTCTGCCACGGTTACTTCTGGCAACAAGAGAAGTTTGTCAGGAGAGTAAAATGATCTGGTCTTTGGTCATAAAGTACGGGGTCCGTTGGCAGTACTTCATGATAAGTGGGCCTCAGATGAACCTCCTGCTAATTTATTTGGCTATGTGAATAGTGTTCACCATCACCTCTACATGGCAGGACAAATGGCAAAACAGGAAGTGGCAAACACTCAGCACAAAATAAAAACTTTGTATGACAGACATTCTGAGAAGCGGCACCTCAGGGGGATCAAGTTTTGGCTTTGTTGCCAATTGTTGGGTCTCCATTCCAAGCAACATTTCATGGTCCTTATACTGTTGTGAAACAGCTTTCAGATCTTAACTATCTTATTGCAACTCCAGACAGGAAAAAAAAAAAAAAAACTTTTCAGCTTTGCTATATTAACCTCCTGAAACCCTATTTTGTCAGGGAGTCTTTACAGTGTCAGTCTAATTCTGCAGTTGGGGGTGCAGTTTTGACTGCCTGTGGAGTATTTGAAAAATTCTGAAACTTTGGAAAAATTGGAATCCTTATTTGACCATTTGCCTTCTGAAAGTGCTGTACAATTGGCAGAGTTAAAGATTACCCATCTTTGTTTGGGGATACACCGACTCTGACTAATCTGATCAAACATGATATCGATGTCGGTGATTCAAAACCAATCCGGCAAAGATTTTTCTGTGTCTCAGGTGAAAAGTATAAGGTTATTGATAAGGAGGTGGAATATATGCTTGACAATAATCTGGCTATTCCCTCTGCCTCTAGTTGGGCATCTCCCTGCTTTATTGTGCTGAAGTCTGACAAGAATTTGCACAGGCTTTCGTAAAGTCAGTGCAGTAACAAAACCGGATTCATTTCCATTGCCTCGTGCTGAGGACTGTGTTGACCAGGTGGGAAATGCACGATTTGTGAGTAAGCTTGATCTTCTTAAAGGGTATTGGCAAGTCCCTTTAACCAAGAGAGCACAGGAAATATCTGCATTCATTACTCCTTCCAGTTTGTTTTCATATACAGTTATGGGTTTTGGCCTAAGAAATTCTCCAGCAATATTTAAAAGGTTGATGAATGGGCTCAACTGTTGCGTCATCTATTTAGATGATGTCGTGGTGTACAGTAACACCTGGGACAACCATTTAAAGCAGCTGCGGGCACTGTTCGATCAATTAGCCCATGGAAATCTTACTTTGAATTTGGCTAAATGTGACTTTACTGAGGCTACAGGAACCTATTAGGGAAAAGTTGTTGGGCAGGGTCAAGTTCAGCCTGTGATGGCTAAAGTTACAGCAGTTTCAGAGTTTCCTGTTCATGAGATTTTTGGGTCTTGTGGATTACTATCGTTGCTTCTGTTGCAAGTTTTCTAGTGTTGTTGCGCAACTAACCGACTTGCTCAAATCAAGATCAAAATTTATCTGGTCAGGACCTTGCCAGCAAGCTTTTGATGAAGTTAAGGCTCTCCTTTGTTCGGCTCCGGTTTTGTTCAGTTCGATCAGCCGTTTAAGCTTCATGTTGATGCCAGCCATGTTGGAGCTCTTGCTGCAGGCTGATGAGCAAGGAGTTGACCGCCCTGTTGGCTTCTTTTCTACAAAGTTCAATTCTTACCAACTGAACTATTCTGTGATAGAAAAGAAAGCACTTGCTCTTATTTTGGCACTGCAACATTTCCAAGTTTATGTTGACTCAGGAACCTCTGAGTTTATTTGGATCACAATTCTCTAACGTTCTTGAACTCTCTCCAGAGCCCAAATCAGAGGCTAATGCATTGGGCTTTATTTCTCCAGCCATAATACTTGGATATTCAGCATATTAAAGGCAAAGATAATGTGCTGGCCGACACATTGTCTCATGCCCCATTATAAGATCATGCCTGTTGTTACATCATTGTAGTTTGTCTCCTCCTCCCCATTAAATTACTCATAGGCACCAAGGTTGCTGGTGTTGGAGTTGGCAGGCTGAAGGGTCGCTGTTGGGATTCTTGGGGCCGGACTATACTTCTGTTTGTCTGAATTTTCCTTTTCTCATTTGTTTTTTAATTTGTATGGTTGACCCTCCTAAGGGAAGGGCCCCAGTTTTTTTTTTTTTTTTTTGGGGGGGGGGGGGGGTGTCATGGCCTCGGCCCGTGTAGGGGTTATTGAGGGGAGGGCATTGTTTTTGCTGTTTTGTTATGCCTACTTTTTGTTCTCTGCACAGGTGCTCCTGCTTAAGCCACTGAATGCGTGGTGATTAGAAAAAGCTGGGTGCAGGTGTGCACTGGGAGTTCCAAGCTGCACGAGGGCCATTCCAGCGGGCCCTGCAGCTGACGCCAGACTTCTTTTATCTTTGTAATCCTTTTTGCAATAAATATTGTTAAAACATTTGGTTTGGTGCGTGGTCTCCCCTCTTTTGTTGTGACCTCTTGAGCCAGGTTGTAACACTATCTAGCTATCACACAGAAACTGTGCTACAATGTGGCCTTCAGCTTGAAATATCACTGTGTCATACACTGATCAACCACAACATTATGACCACCTGACAAATATTCTGTTAGTCCCCCTTTTGCAACTTAAATATCCCTGACCCACTGAGGCATGGACTCCACACAACCTCTGAAGACCTCTGAAGATGTATTATGGTGTCTAAGATGAATATATTAGCAGGTGAACCTTTAATTCTTGTAAGTTGCAAGGTGGCGCTTCAGTGGACTAAAACTGTATGTACAGCACATCTCAAAGATGCTTGACTGGGTCATTCAATGGGTGTCCTTCCTTCCACCACATTCAGAAGAACTAGACCCCTACAGACTGGGAACATTTCAATTGTGTGTGACCCTCTGCTTGGGCCATGCTACAGACATAAATTACAGAACAATTCAACAAACGAATGTACAGGAAATGCTGTTGGTGCACAGGACAGGAGGGTCTCCAGCACAAATACAACACCCATCTCTGGATGGAGCTGCACCTTAAACAGAGAGAAAAAAAAAAACAGAATTAGTCATCAGAAAGACAAGAAATACAGTATAATTTGTCAGGATTAAACAAAAAGAAAAACAGGAAATACTAAGGTGATCACCGGCCACTAGTCCTAAGCTTCACGAAAAGACCCAGAATTTAGGCTAAAGTTGAGGCAGCGGAACATTCCATTTCCTAATAAAATTAATTAAGAGTGAAAATACGAAAGGGAAAATAAGTGCGTCTTAAGTCTGGACTTGAAAGTCTCCAAAGAATCTGTTTTATTGACACAGGGAGATCATTCCACAAAACAGGGGCACGATAAGAGAAAGCTCTATGACCAGCAGACTTCTTATTCACCCTAGGGACCCAAAGTAGTCCTGCACCCTGAGAACGCAAAGCTCGGGCCGGTACGTAAGGTTTAATTGGGTCAGCTAGGTAGGGAGGTGCCAGTCTGTGAACAATTTTATAGACTAGTAGCAGAACCTTAAAATCTGATCTCACTGGGACGGGAAGCCAGTGAAGAGATGCCAAAATGGGTGTAATGTAGTCGAACTTTCTGCTTCGTGTCAAGTCTGGCTGCAGCATTTTGGACCAGTTGGAGGCCCCTAATGCTGGACTGCATTAATATAACACCAGCGTTGCAGTTTTGGAGATGCCATCAATATTTCACTATTGATAGGGCACTCAAATCTTTAACTTGATGTTTACTATATTGCACCAGCTAACAGGTATGACTGGAATGACAAAATCAATGTTTTTTTAACTCACCAATCAGTGGTCACAATTTAATGGCTGATCGGTGTATATAACATCAC
This sequence comes from Thalassophryne amazonica, assembly GCF_902500255.1. Taxonomy (NCBI): domain Eukaryota; kingdom Metazoa; phylum Chordata; class Actinopteri; order Batrachoidiformes; family Batrachoididae; genus Thalassophryne; species Thalassophryne amazonica. The sequence continues at coordinate 95,322,571 of NC_047113.1, read as the reverse complement.
CAGCAGATCTACGGTGCATCCAGAAAGTATTCACAGCATGCCACTTCTTCCACAGTTTATTGTGTTACAGCTTTATCCAACATTTAGTATTTTTTCCTCAAATTTATTCACACAACACCCATAATGACATGATTTTTTTTTGATTTTTTTTTTTTTGTGCAAACTTATTAAAAATAAAACCAAGAAAACACATGTATATGAGCATTCACACCCTTTGCTCAGTACTTTGTTGATTCACCTTTGGCAACAATTATGGCCTCAAGTCTTCTTAAATATGATGCCACAAGGTTAGCACACCTATCTTTGGACAGTCTTGCCCATTCCTTTTTGCAGCACCTCTCAAGCTCCATCAGATTGGATGGGGAGTGTCGATGCACAGCCATTTTCAGATCTCTCCAGAGATGTTCAATTGGATTCAGGTCTATCTGTGGCTGGGCCACTCAAGGACATTCATAGAGTTATCTTGAAGCCACTCCTTTGATATTTTGGCTGTGTGCTTAGGTTCATTGACCAGTCCACCCAGTCACAAGAGTATGAAGTCAAGAGTGCTCTTGAGCAGGTTTTCTGTACATTGTTGGATTCATATTTCCCTCAATATTGACAAGTTTCACAGTTCCTGCAACTGAAAAACATCCCAACAGCATGATGCTGCCATCACTATGGTCCATTGTCGGAATGTTGGAAGAGTCCTGGTAGATCTGAACTTCTTCAATTTATGGGTGATGGAGGCCACTGTGCTCATTGGGACCTTCAAAGCAGCAGAAATGTTCCTGTATCCTTCCCCAGATTTGTGTCTTAAGATAATCCTGTGTTGGAGGTGAACAGACAATTCTTTTGACTTCATGTTTGGCTTGTGCTCTGACATGTACTGTCAACTGTGAGACCTTGTATGTAGACAGGTGTGTGTCTTTCCAAATCATGTCCAATCAACTGAATTTATGCCAGGTGGACTGCAATTATGCTGTTGAAACAAGGATCATCAGTGGAAACAGGATGCACCTGAGCATAATTTTGAGCTTCATGGCAATGGCTGTGAATACTCATGTACATGTGATTTCTTAGTTTTTTTTTTTGTTTTGTTTTTTTTATGAATTTGCACAAAAATCTCACATTGACATTATAGGGTATTTTGTGTAGAATTTTGAGGAATAAAGATTAATTTTATCCATGTTGATATAAGGCTCTCCCCCTCATGCTGCCACCTTATCGTGGTGGGGGAGTTTGCGTACCCGGATGATCCTAGGAGCTATGTTGTCGGGGGCTTTGTGCTCCCTGTAGGGCAGGGGTGGGCAATCATGTGCCATAAAGGGCCGAAGCACTGCAGGTTTTCCTTGCTACCAATCACCATAACAGGTGATTTCATTAATGTTCCGGTGTTTTAGCAGGTGATTTCATTGACAACCAAGTGGTTATGTTCAAGGGAGAAGCTCATCAGCAACCCACCTGCTGAGGTGATTGGTTACAAGGAAAACCTGCAGTGTCTCGGCCCACGTTGCCCACCCCTGCTGTAGGGTCTCCCAATGCAAACAGTTCCTAGGTGACGGGTCAGACTAAGGGCAGTTCAGAACCTCCATGACCAGTAAAAAATCAAGGACCAAGATATCGCCCGGTATGGCGGAGCCGGGGCCCCACCCTGGAGCCAGGCCTGGGGTTGGGGCTCGCGTGCGAGCGCCTGATGGTTGGGCCTTAGCACATGGGGCCCAGCTGGGCTCAGCCTGAAAGAGTGACGTGGGCCCCCTGCAGAAGGGGCCATGGGGGTCAGGTGCAGAGAGGATTGGGTGACGGTCGAGGGCGGGTGGCCCGGCAGCCCGGTCCATGCTCACAGCCCCTGGCCTTTGGGACATGGAATGTCACCTCACTGGGGGGGAAGGAGCCTGAGCTTGTGCAGGAGGTTGAGAGATACCGACTAGAGATAGTCGGGCACACCTCCACACACAGCTTGGGCTCTGGTACCCAACTCCTGGTGAGGGGCTGGATGCTTCATTTTTCTGGCATTGCCCATGGGGAGAGGCGGAGAGCTGGGGTCGCATTGCTTATTGCTCCCCAGCTCAGTCGCCATTTGTTGAAGTTCACTCCAGTGAACGAGATGGTCGCATTTCTACGCCTTCGGGTCGGGGACAGGTCTCTCACCATTGTCTCGGCCTACGGGCTGAGCAGCAGTGCAGAGTACCCGACCTTCCTGGAGTCCCTGGGAGGGGTACTAGATAGCACTCCGACTGGGGACTCCATTGTTCTCCTGGGGGATTTCAACGCCCACGTGGGCGGCGACAGTGAGACCTGGAGGGGGGTGATCGGGAAGCATGGCCTCCCCGATCTGAACCCGAGTGATGTTCAGTTGTTGGACTTCTGTGCTAGTCACAGTTTGTCCATCACAAACACCATGTTCGAGCACATGGGTGTCCATAAGTACACATGGCACCAGGACACCGTGAGCCGGAGGTCGATGATCGACTTTGTAGTTGTATCATCTGACCTTCGGCCACGTGTCTCGGACACTCGAGTGAAGAGAGGGGGAGAGCTGTTGACCGATCACCACCTGGTGTTGAGTTGGATCTGCTGGGAGGGGAGGAAGCCGGTCAGACCTGGCAGGCCCAAACGTATTGTGAGGGTCTGCTGGGAATGACTGGCGGAACCTTCTGTCAGCGAGGTCTTCAACTCCCACCTCCGGGAGAGCTTCTCCCAGATCCTGGAGGCTGGAAACATGGAGTCAGAGTCAACCATGTTCTCAATCTCCATTGTCGATGCGGCCGCTCGTAGCTGTGGTCACAAGGTCTCTGGTGCCTGTCGCAGCGGCAATCCCCGAACCTGGTGGTGGACACCTGAAGTAAGGGATGCCGTCAAGCTGAAGAAGGAGTCCTACTTATCTTTGTTGGTAGGTGGGACCCCAGAGGCAGCTGACAGGTACCGGCAGGCCAAGCGTGCCGCAGCCCATGCGGTCGCAGAGGCAAAAATTTGGGTCTGGGAGGAGTTCGGGGAGGCCATGGAGGAGGACTATCGGTCAGCCTCGAAGAGATTCTGGCAAACCGTCCGACGCCTCAGGAGGCGGAAGCAGCTCTCCACCAGCACTGTTTACTGTGTGGGTGGGGAGCTGTTGACCCTGACTGGGGATGTTGTCGGGCGGGTGGAAGGAATACTTCGAGGAGCTCCTCAATCCCATCGTCATGTCTTCCGAAGAGGAAGCAGAGACTGGGGACTCAGAGGTGGACTCATCCATTACCCAGGCCGAAGTCACCGAGATGGTTAGAAAGCTCCTCGGTGGCAAGGCTCCTGGGGTGGATGAAATCCATCCTGAGTACCTTAAGTCTCTGGATGTTGTGGGACTGTCTTGGCTGACACGCCTCTGCAACATCGCGTGGCGATCGGGGACAGTGCCTCTGGATTGGCAGACTGGGGTGGTGGTCCCTCTGTTTAAGAAGGGGGACCGGAGGGTGTGTTCCAACTATAGGGTAAGGTCTATTCCAGAGTACTGGAGAGGAGAATGCGACCGATGGTCGAACCTTGGATTCAGGAGGAGCAGTGTGGTTTTCGTCCTGGTTGCGGCACACTGGAGCAGCTCTACACGCTCCATCGGGTGCTTGAAGGTTCATGGGAGTTCACCCAACCTGGACTTTCTAACAAACCGTACACAATGTGTGCGGATGGACAAGCACACTTCCTCCACCATCTCCATCAGTACAGGGGCCCCACAGGGCTGTGTGCTTAGGCCAGCACTCTATACTCTTCTCACACGACTGCTCAGCTTCTTTTCCATCGAACCTCATTGTTAAGTATGCTGATGACACCACAGTGATAGGACTTATTAACAACAACAATGAGGCAGCATACAGAGATGAGGTGCAACAACTGGCATCATGGTGTGACAATCATAACCTGGTTTTGAACATTAAGAAAACCAAAGAAATAATTGTGGATTTTCACAAAAAAGGTCAACGCACTCACTCTCCACTCTCCATCGGCGGTGAAACTGTGGAAAGGGTCTCCAAATTCAAATTCCTAGGCATGACGGTGACAGAGGATCTGTCCTGGGACAGTAACACAGCTGCAGTTGTAGGAAAGGCCCAACAATGCCTCTTCTTTCTGAGGAAACTAAAATGTGCCAATATTCCTCAGCAGCTAATGATTAACTTCTACAACTGTGCTATCAGCAGTATGCTAACCTACGGATTCTTAGTGTGGTTCTCCAGCCGCACTAAGGCTGACCAGCAGGCTCTCCAGCGAGTGGTGAGGACAGCAGGGAAGATCATCGGGACTACCCTCCCGGAGATCAGGACACTCTACACCAGCCGCTGCCTTAGACGAGTGTACAACATCCTTCGGGACAGTTACTATCCTGCACATGACCTATTCCACCTGTTACCTTCAGGGAGAAGATACAGGTCCACACGTGCTAGAACCTCTAGAATGGCCCGCAGTCTGTATTCCCAGCCGTGAGGCTGCTAAACCTGCAGTCTCTCCCTCCCCTTCCTTCTCTGTCATCGCCCGCCATCACTACACGTCACATCCCACCATTACAATAACTGTGAATTGGTCTTTGCACACATCCCACCATTACAATAACTGTGAATTGGTCTTTGCATTGCTGCAGCAGCCACTCGACACTCCCCAACATCCCTGTTTACTGGGACCCTCCCCCCCATTACATATATGCACTTTACTCTGTTCTACTGTGTACTAAGATGCTGAACTGTCTCTCTGTGCCTTACTTAATAATGAAGGTTTACAAACATATTCATACCCACGAATAAGTTATTATGTCATGAATAAGCTACTATGCCGCTGTTTGAGCCTTCATCGAAATTTCGTGTCATTTATAACTGTTGTTATTATGGCAATGACAATAAAGTATTGAATTGAACTGAACTGAATTGAATTGAACAATCCACATGTGTTTTGTGGCTCTGGAGAAGGCGTTCGACCGTGTCCCTCGGGGCACCCTGTGGGGAGTGTTCCGGGAGTACGGGGTCCGGGGTCCTTTGCTAAGGGCTATCCGGTCCCTGTACGACCACAGCAGGAGCTTGGTTCGCATTGCCGGTAGTAAGTCAAACCTGTTTCCAGTGCATGCTGGCCTCCGCCAGGGCTGCCTTTTGTCACCGGTTCTATTCATTATTTTTATGGACAGAATTTCTAGGCGCAGCCAGGGTGTAGAGGGGGTCTGGTTTGGGAACCACAGAATCTCGTCTATGCTGTTTGCGGACGATGTGATTCTGTTGGCTTCGTCGAATCAGGACCTTCAGCGTGCACTGGGGCGGTTTGCAGCTGACTGTGAAGCGTCCCGGATGAAAATCAGCACCTCCAAATCTGAGGCCATGGTTCTCCACCGGAAAAAGGTGCTTTGCCCTCTTCAGGTCGGTGGAGTGTCCTTGCCTCAAGTGGAGGAGTTTAAGTATCTCGGGGTCTTGTTCACGAGTGAGGGACGGATGGAGCGTGAGATCGATAGACGGATCGGTGCAGCATCTGCAGTGATGCGGTCGCTGTATCGGACCGTCGTGGTGAAGAGAGAGCTGAGTAGGGGGGCAAAGCTCTCGATTTCCCGATCGATCTACGTTCCGATCCTCACCTATGGTCATGAGATTTGGCTCATGACCGAAAGAACGAGATCGCGAGTACAAGCGGCCGAGATGAGTTTCCTCTGCAGGGTGGCTGGGCGCTCCCTTAGAGATAGGGTGAAATGCTCGGTCACTCGGGAGGAGCTCTGAGTCAAGCCGCTGCTCCTCCACGTCGAAAGGAGTCAGTTGAGGTGGCTCGGACGCCTGGACGCCTCGCTGGAGAGGTGTTCCGGGCACGTCCCATTGGAAGGAGGCCCCAGGGAAGACCCAGGACATGCTGGAGGGACTACATCTCTCGGTTGGCTTAGGAACGCCTTGGGGTTCCCCCGGAGGAGCTGGGGGAGGTGTGTGTGGATCAGGAGGTCTGGGCAGCTTTGCTTGAGCTGCTGCCCCCGCGACCCGACTCCGGATAAAGCGGAAGAAAATGGATGGATGGATGGATTGATATAAGGCTGTAACAAAAAAAAAAAGTGGAAAAGTGCAGCACTGTGAATACATTCTGAATGCACTGTTTATTGTCTCTAATGAGCAATACTGGGAGTCAAGGCTTCAGTAGTTCACTGAAGCTGAGTTTTCTCATTGGTCAGCTTTCAAAAGCCTGGATCTTCGTCTTAAAGTAGGACATTCAGAAACTCAGTCACCCCAACTCATCTCTCAGCTTTTGATGTGCTACAAACAGGCCATCTATTGATTCCTCTATCAACTCCACAATGGAAACGCCAATCAGAAATAAATAATAAATACCCACATACAGGATGGTACAGGCTTAACCAAACACAAAATAAATAAATAACAGACAAACGTGTACAAACTGAACAGATTTGTGGCGGTCAATGATTCTGAGTTTAACAAGGGATTGTCCTTTATTTGCGGGTGACCTGAACCTATTAATTTACATAAATTAAATGACCACATCTGCAAATTGAGCAGATGTTAACATCTGTACAATGAGCAGGGTTGATTAATTACTTTAAGCAGAGACTCTGAATGACACTGCAAAATTTCAGTATGACAGCACTCAAAACCTGGACTGTATAAGAAAATTCTAAATTTAATTCAGCTCAGTTTAGGAGGTGGAAATAAAGGAAGGAGAAAGTGCTCACTGGGGAGAAATAAGTGCTGTTCCAGTTAAATGACAAAAAAAAAGAGCACGCCCACTCAAGACTTGGCCTTGGTGGAAACACACCAAGAATTGAGGAGTGAATGTGAGTCAGACAATAACAAAGATTTGACATAACGGAATGAAAGGAGGGAGGCGATAGTGGTACAGTTGTGTATCCTCCTACTCAATGGGACTGTGCTCGTCCTTATTATTTCTTTAGCATGTAACAGACAGGTCTGCTCATTATCAGTATCTTTGTCCTTGTGTGTTAGAAATTTTCTTAGATGGTCCATGGGGAAGTATTCACAGCGCTTCACTTTGTAATGTTACAGCCTTATTCCAAAATGAAGAAAAAATTTTTTCCTCAAAATTCTACTCACAACAACCCATAATGACAACGTGAAAAATGTTTCTTTTTGTTTGTTTGTTTTCTATGTCTGCAAAAGTATAAAAAAAACCAAACAAACAAAAAAACAAAACAAAACAACAACAAAAAAAAACTAAGAAAACACATGTACGAGGGCTGTCAATAAAGTTACGGTCCTTTTTATTTTTTTCAAAAACTATATGGATTTCATTCATATGTTTTTACATCAGACATGCTTGAACCCTCATGCGCATGCGTGAGTTTTTCCACGCCTGTCGGTGACGTCATTCGCCTGTGAGCACTCCTTGTGGGAGGAGTCGTCCAGCCCTTCGTCGGAATTCCTTTGTCTGAGAAGTTGCTGAGAGACTGGCGCGTTGTTTGATCAAAATTTTTTCTAAACCTGTGAGACACATCGAAGTGGACACGGTTCGAAAACTTAAGCTGGTTTTCAGTGAAAATTTTAACGGCTGATGAGAGATTTTGAGGTGATTCTGTCGCTTTAAGGACTTCCCACGGTGCGAGACGTCGCGCAGCACTCTCAGCCGCCGTCGTCAGCCTGTTCAAGCTGAAAACCTCCACATTTCAGGCTTTATTGATCCAGGACGTCGTGAGAGAACAGAGAAGTTTCAGAAGAAGTCGGTTTCAGCATTTTATCCGGATATTCCACTGTTAAAGGAGATTTTTTTAATGAAAGACGTGCGGACGGGTCCGCGCATCGGGACGCAGCCGCCGCGACGCTCCGCCACAGGAAAAACACCTCTGTTGAAAGCCTTAAGGACAAGTTGGAACATGTCCTGCCTGTTAAACAATTTCTCATATACTCACTCCACTGAAAGCCATCAAAAGCCGCCTGGATTTTACAAATGGTTATCAACACGGAGGTGTTTTTCCTGTGCCGCCGCACCGTGTCGGCTGCGTCCCGACGCGCGGATCCGTCCGCACGTCTTTCATTAAAAAAATCTCCTTTAACAGTGGAATATCCGGATAAAATGCTGAAACCGACTTCTTCTGAAACTTCTCTGTTCTCTCACGACGTCCTGGATCAATAGAGCCTGAAATGTGGAGGTTTTCAGCTTGAACAGGCTGATGACGCCGCCTGAGAGCGCTGAGCGACGTCTCGCACCGTGAAAAGTCCTTAAAGCGACAGAATCACCTCAAAATCTCTCATCAGCCGTTAAAATTTTCACTGAAAACCAGCTTAATTTTTCGAACCGTGTCCACTTCGATGTGTCTCACAGGTTTAGAAAAAATTTAGATCAAACAACGCGCCAGTCTCTCAGCAACTTCTCAGACAAAGGAATTCCGACGAGGGGCTGGACGACTCCTCCCACAAGGAGTGCTCACAGGCGAATGACGTCACGGACAGGCGTGGAAAAACTCACGCATGCGCACGAGGGTTCAAGCATGTCTGACGTAAAAACATATGAATGAAATCCATATAGTTTTTGAAAAAAATAAAAAGGACCGTTACATATGTAAGTAAGCTTGGCACACAAATCTTTTGGCAGTTTTTCCCATTCGTCATTGCAGCACCTCTCATGCTCCTTCAGGAAGGACGCACAGCCATTTTCAGATCTCTCCAGAGATGTTCAGTTGAATTCAGGGTGGGTTGGGCCACTCAAAGACATTCACAGAGTTGTCGTGAAGCTACTTCTTCCATGCATTGGCTGTGTGCTTAGGGTAATTGTTCTGGTGAAAGATGAACTGTTGCTCACTCTCAAGACACAATCGCTCTGGAGAAGGTTTTCAACCAGGATGTCTCTGTACATTGCTGCATTCATCTTTCCCTCAATCCTGACTAGTCTCCCAGGTCCTGCTTCTGAAAAACATCCCCACAACATGATGGTGACACCACCATGCTTCACTGTAGAGATGGTGCCTGGTTTCCTCTAAATGTGATGCCTGACATTTACACAAAAGAGTTCAGTCTTTGGCTCATCAGGCCAGAGAACTTTGTGTCTCATTGTCTGAGAGTCCTTCAGGTGCTTTTTGGCAAACTGCTGGTGGGCTGTCATGAGCATTTTACAAAGGAGTGGCTTCTGTCTGGTGGATTGCTGCGGAGATGGTTGTCCTTCTGAAAGGCTCTCCACTGTCCACTGAGGAATGCTGGAGCTATGACAGAATGACCATTGAGTACTTAGTTACCTCCCTGACAAAGGCCCTTCTCCCCCGACTGCTCAGTTTAAATGGGTGACTAGCTATAGGAAGAGTCCTGGTGGATCTGAACTTCTTCAATTTATGGATGATGGAGGCCACTGTGCTTATTGGAACCTTCAAAGCAGCAGATTTTTTTTCTTTTTTACTACTCCAGAATTGTGCCTCCAGACAATCCTGTTTTAGAGGTCTACAGACAAGTCCTTCGCCTTCATGCTTGGTTTATGCTTTGATGTGCACTGTAATCTGTGGAATCTTATATGTAGATAGGTGTACCTTTCAAAATCATGACCAATCAACTGAATTAACCCCAGGTGGAGTTCAATTAAGATGTAGAAATATTTCAAGGATGATCAGTTGAATCAGGATGTACCTGAGCTTGATTATAGGCTTCATGGCGAAGGCTGTGAATACTTATGTTTCTGGGATTTCTGTATATATATATATATATATATATATATATATATTTGAGAAAAAAAATTCTTCCAATTTGAAATAAGGCTGTAACATAACACAAATTTGGATAAAGTGAAGTGTTGCAAATACTTTATAGATGCGTTACAAATTTGGAGAGTTGCATTTTTTTTTGGCTTGTTCCAAAAGGTGCAGTCCTGGTCAGGACATACAACAACCTGAATTTCAGGTACATAAGTAAGAATAGCTTTTATAAAGGAAAACAAATTCATTTTCGTACTGAAAATATGCAATAAATTATCAGTGGACAAAAGTAACAATAGAGGAATACATTATTTCCACATTTGTAAGTTTCAAAAAAAGTCTATTGAAAAGGAAAAAGCATATGTAGTATGCATATATTATCAAATTTTTGTGTATTGTTGTAGTTTATTGTCATTGTTTATTCTTTTGTTATTAAAGTGTAATTTGTTTAGTGCTGTGATTCCTGGGAAAGCCACATATAAAGTTTTTTTTTAACTGTTGCTAATAAGGAATGCATGATTATATATATATATATATATATATATATATATATATATATATATATATATATATATATATATATATATATATATATATATATATATATATACAGTGAGGAAAATAAGTATTTGAACACCCTGCAATTTTGCAAGTTCTCCCACTTAGAAATCATGGAGGGGTCTGAAATTTTCATCTTTGGTGCATGTCCACTGTGAGAGACATAATCTAAAAAAATAAAAAATCCAGAGTGAAAACCCACCACATCCCACTTTCCTTTTCCGTTTTGGTGCAATATGATTATCATCCTAAGTGAAATTACAGGGAATGCATGTTTTTTCCTTTGGAAATTAATGTCAATAAAGGTGTCTATGGTGCACTGAAAATTCTAAAAAACAAAGCCCCCCCCCAAAAAAAAAAAATAAATAAATAAATAAATAAAAAACCAACCCAGAAAAACACACCTAAGTTGTGACAATTAACCATAATGCCAGATGCTGCATACAGATAGTGTAACCTTGTGATTTTGTTTTATTCAGTTCATTGGTTGAATGTTGCTACACTGACCTTGTCATTACCTTCTTGTAACAATGTGGACAAAGGAACTCACAATAACATTTAACCAAGTGACTTTCGAGAGAGTAGGCATATCATCCTTATCATCCTGTCTATGGCTGATGCTGAGACTCTGATTCATGCGTTTGTCTCTTCTAGATCGGATTTTAAAGTTTTATTGTTGGTTTATAAAATTGTTCATGGACTGGCACCTTCCTACTTGGCAGACTTGGTTAAGCCCTACGTACCTGCGAGGCCTTTGCGTTCGCAGGGCGCAGGGCTTCTGTGTGTTCCGAGGATGAACAAAACGTCTGTGGGGTATAGAGCGTTCTCCTACCGTGGTCCGGCTCTTTGGAACGATCTACCTGCTGTTATTCGGCAGTCTGATGGTGGAGATTTTTAAATCAAGACTGAAGACCCACTTTTTTAGACTGTCTTATCATTAATTTTTTAATCTGTTTGTGTTTGCTTTGTAATTTCTTTTTATTCTACTGTGTTTTATCTTTTTACTGTGCTTTTCTTGCTTTTAATTTTGATTTTAGATTAATTTGTGTTGTTGTGAATTATGTGAAGCGCCTTGGGGCGACTTTGTCATGATTTGGCGCTATATAAATTAATAAATTGAAATTGAATTATCCAAATGCAAGCCTTAACAAGTGCAAATCCTGAGGGTTCCCCTAAATTCAAATCAGGCTCTATATTAATCAGGTTTATGAATGGTTTGCACCTTGTGGTGAACACTGCATTTTCTCCTGTCTTCTCTTTTATGGTAAATGTGGATAGGGATATGCATACAGTGAGGAAAATAAGTATTTCAACACCCTGTGACTTTGCAAGTTCTCCCTCTTAAAAAGCATGGAGGGGTCTGACATTTTCATCTTATGTGCATGTCCACTGTGAGAGACATAATCTAAAAAAAAAAATCCAGAAATCACAATGTATGATTTTTTAATAATTTATTTGTATGTTACTGCTGCAAATAAGTATTTCAACACCTGTGAAAATCAATGTTAATATTTGGTACAGTCAGTGGCGGCCGGCCCATAGGGGGCGCTCGGGCGCTGCCCTCCTAGATGTGGAGGGGAAAAGTCATAATATATATACGAGACATGCTTGAACCCTCGTGGGCATGCGAGAGTTTTTTCACGCCTGTCGGTTACGTCATTCGCCTGTGGGCAGTCTTTGAGTGAGGAGTCGCCCACCCTCTCGTCAATTTTTCATTGTTTAGGAATGGCTCAGAGACTGCTGCTTTGTTTGATCAAAATTTTTTCAAAACTGTAAGGCACAACTGAGTGGACACCATTCGATAAATTCAGCTGGTTTTCGGTAAAAATTTTAACGGCTGATGAGAGATTTTGGTCTGGTAGTGTCGCTTTAAGGACGGCCCACGGTGCCTGACGGCGATCTGCGCTTCGAGGCAGCAGCATCTCACCGTTTCAAGTTGTAAACTTCCACATTTCAGGCTCTGTTGACGCAGAGAACAGAGAACTTTCAGAAGAAGTCGGCATGAGGAGTTTATTCGGACATTCCATTGTTAACGGTCATTTTGTAATGAAAGAACGTGCGGGCAGAGTCGCATGTCGGGCTGGACCCGACCGCAGGGGGGTCGCGACAGGAAAAACACCTCCGTTGGAAATCTTAACGGGCAAGTTGGAACATGCCCAAGCTGTTAAACAATTTCTCAGTTACTCACTTGTTGAAAGCCATCAAAAGCCGCCTGAATTTTACAAATGGTTTTCAACACGGAGGTGTTTTTCCTGTCGCGGCGCACACAGATTTGCCGAGTCATCACGGAAACGACTCGGCGAATTTGCGCGCACGTCTTTCATTAAAAAATGTCCTTAAACAGTGGAATGTCCGCATAAAGTCCTCATGCCGGCCTCTTCTGAATCTTCTCTGTTCTCTCACGATGTCCTGGGTGAATTAAGCCTTAAATTAGGATGTTTTCAGGTCGAAACAGGCCGACAACGGCGCCTGGAAGCGCTGCATGACGTCCCGGTCCGTGGGAAGTCCTTACAGCGACAGAAACACCCCATAATCTCTCATCAGCCATTAAACTTTTCACCGAAAACCATCTTAATTTCTCGAATAGTGTCCACTCGGATATTCCTCACAGGTCCAGAAAAAAGTTTGATAAAGCAACGTGCGCCGTCTCGAGCAGCGTGTGAAACAAAGGAATTCAGCCGAGAGGGCGGGACCACATCTCACTCAAGGCCTGCCCACAGGGAAATGACGTCACCGACATGCGTGAAAAAACTCACGCATGCGCACGAGGGTTCAAGCATGATTGGTGGAATCACACGTCATTCAAATCCATATAGTTAAAAAAAAAATAAAGGGTCGGTTTATTATCTAATAGACCTCGTATATATTTAAAAAGTATTATCAATGTCAGTTTTACTTACTTGTACGTGCCTACATGTAATATGAATGATTAAAACAACACTTCCTCCAACTGACTCTCATTCAACAGTGCATTTCCACCGACAGGAGCAGAAAACCTACGTTCCTCGTCTTGGGCGCCATTCAAAGCGCCCTTGAAGTGCAGCGAAATAACCAATCGTATGTAGTTACTAGGGAAAATTAATAAATATTTGGCAAATCAACATTGCCAAAATTAATGGCTTTTGGGCACCGGAATTTTAGCCCTTGCTACAAAAATGCGGGAACGTTAGATTACAGTCAGTGATATACGTGACGCTGCAGCTGTCAGTCAGTCAGGAAGAGCGACGACGACATTTGGGTTATATTTATTTATTTTTATTCTGTCTCCGTGTGTTTTGCTGGAGTAAGTTGAAGAACTCTTCGGAGGTTTAAAACGGGACAAAACTCATCAAATCAATGACACCAAAGTTTGGCGGGGATCCTTTTGGAAGCGCATGGAGGTGCGCACATCAGATCTTTGTCGTGGTTTAATGACAATTGCACATCCCAGTTGGAGGAGAGACGTTTGTCTGACTCGTTATAAACCGTGTCAGGCTTCATTCACACTGTCAGCGCGCACACGTCACGGAGGCTGCTGATCTACGCGGGTGGAAAGGAGCGCATCCACCTCTTCAGGTGAGCTGATGAGCTGCTTGGATTTATTCCCGAATGTTGCTCCTGGTGTGGAAACGAGGGTGAAAATTTAAGATAAAATGAATGAGTGATTTTTTTTTATTTGTTTTGGGGGGTCAAAGCTGTGATCTTTATTGGGACAGCAGACCAGTTATAATGGTAATAGGGGAGGCCGGGGCTGTTTGTAACAGTGTTCAAAGCTGCAGCCATGCTGGTATTTTGATTTCACTACACGTTATGAGGATCAGTCCACAGAAGTGAAATATTCTTTGGAGTATTCCACACTCTAAAACAAATTATTTGCTCAGTTTAAAAACAAAATAAAACAAAACCCTAAAATAGCAATTTGCATGTTTTTAAAGAAATTCTAACTCAGCCACTGAGTTCACACAAGACACTTATAGTCAGACAAACCCAAGTTTAGCAACGCATTTAATTAAGTGGTTTTGTAAACTTAATTTGCTTTGTCCTCTACACTCTTAATTCATTTTAACCAATTTAATTTAAAGGTTTTGGTGTTATTAGTTAGTCAAGTTATTTAATTTAAGTTTTTCAAGCTTCTTTTTTGCCTCCATTCCACTCAGTAATATTCCTGCCCAATATTACCTTAATTTTCTCTCTCTCGCTCTCTCACTGTCTCTCTCTC